>NC_089593.1:22434984-22734984 GCF_019320115.1 Miscanthus floridulus | reverse complement strand
AGGATTGGGGCGAGAAACCCTCTCCCTTCCCCCATTCAATGCGGATGGAAAACAACGGGATGCATGACCGATAGGACACACCCTGCCCGATAGAACGGTGCCTGGTCAGACGAGACGTGGCCTGGGTATGTCCCACCACTACCACACGCTGGGCGCAAAAAACAAAGTGCCACCACGCGCAGGTGGCCCTCCACCTTCACAGGCGGGACTTGAAAAAGCCTAACTACGGGATTTTTGTCCAAAAGAGACCATCGGGCTTCCTGAGTCGATCGGATGGCTTAGGCAAACACCGAGAGACAAGTAAGAAACAGAGGGATGCCCCATGTGGGCCATGCCGACTCCATCACAAACGACGAGCATGGATCCCGGTCAGACATATCCGATAGGAGCTCCTCAAACCCCGTCACTCGCGTCATCGAGGTAACATTACCAAACACCCACTATTTCTTTTATATCATCATTCATTCACCTGTTGTCATTCATACATTCATACATGCATTCATGTTCATTCATTCCATACATCCGAAGCATCGCATATACAGTTAAATACATCACAACGCTCCGTGTTGCGTCATGAAGCGGCAGTTGCCTCATTCAACATGAGCAACGATCGATCGGGGTTTGAAGGCCGACCCACGAAGGGCTCGAGGCCACCCCGCGTCAAACAGAGCTAGGGGAGAAAACGCAGATGAGCCCCGAGCGGCCCTCACCCAGTCCGCTCCAAAGTAGACAGTGTCATCTCAACCTTCTCGTTCAATCCTAACCTCGAGCCATGCCCATATAATCTCTATCGAGGGGAGGTCAGCGGGCCACCCGGGTTGGTCTCCAAAATGATCTAGGCATCTGTCGAGTTGTGGATTAAGGAGCAGTGGAATGCCACATGAGGGCTATGCCGACCCCATCACAAACAACAGACCTAGATTTCATTTGAACGTGCTCTTTAGCGAGCTCACGAGCGCGTCACTCGAGCCATCGAGGCAAGCGACGTTAGCTCAGCCCCTCTGGTTGCGAGAAACCATGGACGGGGTAATGCACGAAAACTCAACTTGACCCCTACCAAGCCCAATGGGGCTTAGGGGCTTAAGACGCCCAACACCTCAACATGTCCGACTCTAGGATCCGGGAGTCCATCTCGCCCGATCCCTAAACTGCCTCGGCTGCACCCGATGTCAGGATCTGCGACTCCATCTCACCCGATCCCTAAAACCTACCTCGGCTACGCCCGATGCTAGGATCCATGACCCTGTCTCGCCTGATCCCTAAACTGCCTCGGCTGCGTCCAACGCTAAGATTCACGACTCTATCTCACTCGATCCTTAAACTGCTTCGACTGTGCCCGACGCCAGGATCCATGACTCTGTCTCGCCCGATCCCAAAAAACTACCTCGGCTGCGCTTGACGCCAGGATCCACGACTCCATCTCACCCGATCCCTAAAAACTGTCTCAGCTGCGCCCGACGCAGGATTCACGACTTTGTCTCGCCCGATCCCTAAAACTACCTCGGCTGCACCCGATGCCAGGATCCGCGACTCCATCTTGCCCGATCCCTAAACTGCCTCGGCTTTGCCTGATGCAAGGATCCGCGACTCTGTCTCATCGATCCCTAAAAACTGCCTCGGCTGCGCCCGACGCTAGGATCCGCGACTCTATCTCGCTAGATCCCTAAAAACTACCTTAGCTGCGCCCAATACTAGGATCCATGACTCCGTCTTACCCGATCCCTAAATAGCCTCGGCTACGCCCGACATCAGGATCCACGACTCCGTCTTGCCCGATCCCCCGTCTCGCCAGATCCCTAAAACTCCCTTGGCTACGCCCGACGCACACGCTCGCTGACAAAACCCCTCAGGCGATTCTACCCGAATCGCCCGGGGGCTCGGGGGCTACACCCACGAGTGCGCTCGTGCGCACCCTCTGTCAAGACAAAAATCCCATAGACTATTCTACCTGAATTACCCGGGGGCTCCTATCGGGTTCATAAACCTAGGATCCCTCATGGATCGGCTTTTCGGCAAAGGCTCGGCCCAGCAGACAATGCGCAACTCCTGGACCGACCCAAATACCTGACGATAGGCCAGAAGGGCGATCCAATCTCTGGCCGGAAGGCCTGACTGAGGAGGAACGACGCTCACTTCCGACTCCGGCCCGCCTCTCCGACCGGAAGGCCTCGCTTCCGACTTCGGCCCGCCTCTTCGACTAGAAGGCCTGGCTAAACGCCGCTTCCAAACTCCGACCCGTGTCTCCGACCAGGGATACACCGAACCTCTGCTTACAACTCTTCTTCGACTGGCGCAGTCGGAGCCGACTGGGACCAACCGACTAGGGACATCCACTCAGTGAGGACTAGGTAACGGGCGAAGTAGGTAAAATAGGACACTCAAGTCAACCACAATACCGAGGGCCGTACCCTATACACCTACAGTACCGACAAGACATGTCAGAAGAGTGCACTGTAACCTTCCAGACATGTCAGAACCCAAGCAGTGTTGTGGGCGTCGACATTTGCCCTACAGTGTTGTGGGCGCCATCAACTCCCATACCATGACAAGCATGGTAAGGCTCCCCCACATGCTTCTGGACACCAACAGTGTTGTATGCGCCATCATGCGCCCTACATGGAGAACACGGTAAAAACCTCCCACATACGTCTGACAATCAACAGTGTTATGTGCGCCTACCATCATCTTGTACTCGACGACGTGGGCAACATGACTTAGTAGCATGCGTACTCTCACTCTCTCTCTCTCACTTATAAAGGTCGTCCCCTTCATCTATAAAAGGAGATACGCTCTCTCATAACAGGGGATCGATCAGTTCACAACTCAAACAACACACACGATCCAAACGACCAAGGATCCCAACGAACAACAGACGCTCGAACACTTAGCACGTAGCAGAGCTCTCGTCACTCTCGGTCCTTCAGACTAGAGTTCGACCGAACCTCTTGCACCTCTCATCTTTCTCCCTCTCGTTTGTAATCCTACAACAAACTTTGAGCACTTGGGCTCAGGAATAAAGTCACCGACCGACTCAAACGGGACATAGGACACGTTGTCTGAACCAGTATAAACCCTATGTCATTGAGTGTTAGGTCACATCCAATCATAACGTATGGTAAAACTACAAATATTTACGTGAGTCTGATTGCTATAGCAGAGTACACATATTGCAAGCATCTGCTCCGAAGTTCTTTATGCCTCAAGCAGAATTTTCTGATCAATCAGCCTATTCGGTTGACTGATTCGTATCGTTGCTGGTTCGTAAAGAAGTATTATTGTCTGGTCTGTGTGAGAGAAAATACTGTTTCGACTGAAAATTTACAATCATTTATGACAAGCCACAGCCAAACGAACAGGCTGAATGTTATAGTTTTCTATCGTATGCACTGCTACCTCTGTAAAAAATATAAATCACGGTAAGTTAAAGAATCTTAATTTGGATAAGCTTATAAAAAATTACATTTAGATCTTTAATTATGTTTTATGATTAATCTAATAATACTTATTACGTATCATAAATATTAATACTTTTAAATAGATATTTGGTTAAAATTAAATAATTAAGATTTACGATTTTTTTTTTTACGGAGGGAGGAACAACCGCACAGGTCCGGGATTTGGGCGGAGCCGTTTCCGTATTCGTTGGGCGGAGCCGTGGAGGACTCAGCTCGAGCCGAAAGCCAAGTCGCCGCTGGAGTCCGCGATTTGCTGCGTGGACCGCAGCCCGGGCCCGTGCACAAGCCATCCAACGCATGCGCATCCAACCCGCCCAGCCCAGCCCATACAAGCTCAATTTCATCCGGACCACGAAGTGACGTCACTCAAGCGTCCCCGGTCCCGGCCCGGCCCAGCCCACCCAATCATAGCCAACTACACGACACCCACCTTGCCGTCCTCCCCTGCCCCGTCGCGTCCGACACTCGCCGCTGGCAACTCCCACCGCCGCCGCTGCAGCAGCCGCCCATCCGCTTCCATCGCCTCACGGACGCCGCCCGCTCCGCCTCTCCCGCCGCCCTCCTCCGGGTCCCTCGGCCGCGCCGTGGCGCGTTAAACCCTAGATCTGCTGCCCCCGCGCTGGCCGCGGCCGCGTCCCGACGTCGGCGCGCCGCCGATCGCCGCACGTCGCTCGATTCCAGGTGACGATCGGTTGCTGCTTTCTGCGGACTGCGTATCGTGGTCACGCTGCTTAGTTCATAGTTCAGCTTTTAACAACTGATCGCTCCATCTCCACTGTTTTGAATCACCGCTGTTACCGATTAATGGCTTGATTCGTGCCGAGTTTGATTTCTGTAGTGCTCGGATTCCTGCTTGGGCGCACGTGTGAGCCAGTGTTGCAGCGGTTGGTAGAATTTTGACCTTATTCTCTAGTTGTGAGTGCCAGTGTTATCGGCACAGACTTAGGTTCATGTGTCTTTTGCGTTGAACTGCTCATTGAACCCATGCTCCCGTTTCCGTAGTTTAACTAGCTTGTTTGGATACATGTGTGAAGTTTTCAGCTGATAAATTTTAGGAAATGCTGTTTTTGGCGTTAAATGATCTTATTAATATATATGGGAGGCCCAGAGTGTCTACCTTCCGTTATTTTGATTTCTGAATTGCCACGTTTCACATGAGGGCGGTCATGCATGTGTGGCACTACTAGATGTTGTTTGTACCTTCTCTGTGCACAGATTTTTCCGATTAGGTACTTGCTGAAAGCTATTTCTTCTTGTGCTATGGTGGACCATACTAGCATGTATTAGTTGTGATCCTAGTGCCCTTATGAAATATTTATCACTACTTTGTAGGTTTAGCTGCTCCGAGTTTAGATAGGTTCCTTCAATGCATCGTGTTGGGAGTGCTGGTAACACGGCTGGCTCGACTCGACCGAGAAAGGAGAAGCGCTTCACATATGTGCTCAATGATGCTGATGATAAAAAGGTATGCTGTCTATTAAAATAAGCCATCGTTTGCAGCTCTTTCAGTTTTTCCCTTTAGAACTAGCTGTTCGCAGGTCTAATATATACATTTGAAACAATCCATATTTCATTCAAAGGTCTTGCTAATGCATTTATTTCTGTTTGTTTTCAGCATTGTGCGGGGATCAATTGCTTGGCTTATCTAAATGGTTCCACATTTAGTACAAGTGATTATCTTTTTAGCGGGAGTCGTGATGGTACCTTGAAAAGATGGGAATTGAATAATGGGGATGCAAGCTTCTCAGCAACTTTTGAGTCTCATGTTGATTGGGTAGGCCTTTTTCTTTTCTTTTTTTTTACTCAACTAGACTTGCTGTTTGAAACAGCAACCAGTGCTTGAAATAGCCATTGTGTTCATAAATTTAGTTATGTTTCTTTCAAATGTTCTCTCCGAGTTAGGCCTATCATATCCATTCCCCCATCTATATATTTAACATGATGTCTGAGGTCTACTATTTGGATCCAAAGCTGAGCACATTTGTTCTAGTGTCCAACTGTCCATATATTTTACCATCAACATTTTAATTGACATTTCGAGTTCGTTTTATTAACAGACATCTAGATTGATATGTTCAAGTTGGTTTCCATCATTTTCTGCCCTTTCTTCTTTACTTTTTCTTTTTTCCGTTCTTAGTTGCAATGTTTAAATCAGAGCACCACTGGTTTATATTCGACAAAATTTAACAAAGGGCTAATGTCAAAGCGGGACTTCAAATTATTATTTTTTTGTTTGGCATGTTTGCTAGATGCTTTGTTATTTTTTTTAGAACAAAACAACGTAACCTGTAAAGAAGAGTAATCGCATGCTTTAGGACTAGTAGTTATCTGTGTCCTAATATGCCTGGAAATTTGGGAAGGTGGTGGCAGTGTATTTAGAGATACCTCCTTGGGAGTTTGAAACTAACACTTAATTTCTGTTTGTAAGTGGAATAGTAGCGTGGCTGGGTGTTTTATATTGTTTAAACTTTTCTTTATTGTGCAGGTTAATGATGCCATTATAGTTGGAGAAAAGCTTGTTTCCTGTTCCTCAGACACCACAATAAAGGTTTGTTTCCTAACACTTTCTCCTCTTAAATATTGTTCGCTGAGCGTGCACATCTTTCATTTCCTAACTTCACAGGTCTGGAATTGCTTCTCTGATGGTGCCTGTACCAGGACTCTCCGCCAGCATTCTGATTACGTGATTTGTCTCGCTGCTGCTGAGAAGAATGTAATATTATCCACGCTTCTGCTTTTCTGTGGTACTTTTAGCTTTGTCATTTTTGGTTTTACACTTGTTTTTGTGCCTCTGAATTGTAGAGCAATATTGTAGCCTCTGGTGGTCTTGGTGGTGAGGTTTTCGTTTGGGACCTTGATGCTGCTCTTGCTCCTGTAGCAAAATCTGTGGATGCAAAAGAGGATGAGGTTCCTAATGGAAACTCTGGGCCTGCTTTGTCAACATTGTGCAGCGTAAATTCTAGTAGCAATATTGCTTCCTCTAATGGTCAATCACATGGGTACAATCCAATTGCCGCCAAAGATCACAAAGACTCAGTTTATGCACTGGCTATGAATGATACAGGAACCCTTCTTCTCTCTGGTGGCACTGAAAAGGTATTACGCTCTTCATCTAATGGTATAAAAATGGATTTTTTCTCTGTGATTAGGAGACCAGTCAACAGCCAGTTTCAGTAGGCATCCCCACCCCCCTAAAGAACTATTTACTTTATTTGCAGGTTGTCCGAGTGTGGGATCCGAGAACAGGTTCAAAAAACATGAAATTGAGAGGGCACACTGACAATATCAGGGCCTTACTTGTTGATTCTACAGGGAGGTTGGTGTCTAGGCATATGCTGTTCCAGTTCCTTGACGACATTGCTTAAACATCGAACCACATCTTCCTTCTCACTGCACACTTCACTTTCATCCTAAATGCTTCCATGATTATGTATCAGTAATGTTTGAGTTTACGTATGTACGCATGTGTTGACAAATTGACAGTTGTAATACCAAGACATTTGTGTTTCCTGGTTTACAATTTAGGCCCTGTTTGGATGCAAAGTATTTTTGGAGTTTTAGAAAAATACCATGGTTTTGCGAAACACATAAGTTTTGGAGCACCATGAAGTGTTGGATGCAACAAACTTTTTGGTTTTGAAAACCATAATAGTATTTCTAAAACTTTGGAGTTTTAAAAATTCCACTCTACCTCTTCTTTCTAAACCTTGGTTTTGCACATCATGCACATCTATGGGTTCTAAAACTGCAGTTTCTTAATACTATGGTTTCTTGATGCTACAGCATCCGAACATGCACTTACTGTTCGTTCATAAAGATTTTGGATTTCTATTATTTGTGCATGAAAGAGAAGTTTGTTTATGGATGAGTTTACATATCATATGTTGACTGTTGTAATACCAAGACATCTGTGTTTCCTTGTTGTTTACCATGCTAGTACTCAGCTTGCCTGGTTTACTGCTTGCTCAGAAATATTTTGGACTTACAATTATTTGTGCATAAAGAGAAGTTTGTTTATGGATGCATGGTTTTATAGTTTTATTTTTTTTCCTGGTCAGCAATCTTTTAATGCAGTGCATATAGGATAATGTTTGCTCCAGAAACACTATTTGGAGTCAGTCAGCACTCAGAAATAACTGTTTATATCATCAATCAGTTCAAATGAGGAATTTAACCATTTAGATTAACATGTTAACGTCAATGGTGACCTTAGTTTGCAGAGTCGATGTCCTGGTTACCATCCAAGTTGAGTAATGTGGCATGTAATCCACTTTCATGTTGGTGCAATGAGTTGATGTGGAAATGGCTTATCCGCTTATGTGACACATTATATAACTATAACTATGATGGTTAAACCATGGTGGTGTACCTGGAGGCAGCTGTTTTTTTTTCACATTTTAACCTGAATATGTTTTTTGTATGGCCAAAATACTGATTTTCTGGATGATAACACTGAGTGATCTCTCACTGTGGCCTATCAGTTAAGTCCTGTCTGCTTTCACCAAACCACGTCCTAATCATTTTTTAACGATGTTTTCAGGTATTGCCTATCAGGGTCATCTGATTCCATGATAAGGTAAACACGCAGCTCCAACATCCCAACCATCTCCCTCTGTTCCATGTGTAGCATAAATGCTGTGATTAGTTTGGCATCATAGGCACATATTTTTATATACTTTGCAGACTATGGGATCTAGGACAGCAGCGTTGTGTTCATTCTTATGCTGTGCATACTGATTCAGTTTGGGCGCTTGCAAGCACTCCTTCATTTGGTCATGTCTACAGTGGTGGAAGAGACCAATCTGTGAGGAAATTGTTTTGTGTGTATTATTGAATAGTCACTATACTTCTTCATTCTGAACTTTTATGTATTCCCTGTATTGCAGGTATACCTAACAGATTTGTCCACAAGAGAGAGTGTTTTACTGTGCACAAATGAATACCCTATTCTACAGTTGTCTCTGCAAGATGACACAATATGGGTGGCAACAACTGATTCTTCTGTTTATGGATGGCCAGCTGAAGGGCGCACACCCCAAAAGGTCTTCCAAAAGGGTGGTTCATTCTTAGCTGGGAATTTGTCATTCTCAAGGGCAAGAGCATCTTTAGAAGGATCAGCACCTGTAAGCATGAGGGTTATCTTCTTTGGTCAAATTATATTTCTTTTTTTGAAGACGCTGTACCACATGCCATGATTTTTGGGTTTCTGCAGAGACACCATTAAGTTACTCTGTTTACTAGTAGTATGAAATATACGGACCATAATATGGGTGTCTGTTGTGCATAGTTGACACCATACTTGCAGGTGTAGAGGTTAACTTGAACTTGTCTAAGTGCTATTTTTGGTAGTATTAATTGCATAGGATCTAAAAAGTTCTGTAAAGAAATAAACTTAAGCTTGAGATCTTTCCCAAGTGCTCCCAGCAGGTCTTTCTTCTCAGTCTAGTATTCTGGTGATTAACAGTTTCACTTTAACTTCTTAACCTACTTACTATTCGGTTGTTGCCCTCTAGGCTCTAGTGTAATTTTAACTAATGGTAATTAATAAGGGCTTGCGATCTATTTCATTTTAGGTTCCTGTATACAAAGAGCCATCATTTGTTATCCCAGGAGTTCCAGCAATAATTCAACATGAGATAATGAATAATAGAAGGCATGTACTGACAAAGGTGAGATTTTTTTACTTATTCTTTATTACTAAACTGCAAAGAGTGGCATCATGATATGTGCACTCATCTCCTTCAATGCAGGATACCACTGGTTCAGTCAAATTGTGGGAGATCACCCGCGGTGCTGTTATTGAAGACTTTGGCAAGGTTCTTGTTTGTCCTCAATTTCTTGGATGTTTTCCCTCGGATTTATACACATTGTTAAGAACTAAAATCTGCTCATTTGTATCCCATTTTTTTATCACAGCAGTTCTTACTTGATAGCCTTTTGAACTAGCAAGATTTTTGTAGAATGCTAAACTCCTTCATTTTGATTATGCAGGTTTCTTTCGAAGATAAGAAAAAGGAGTTGTTTGAGATGGTATTACTGAAATGTCATGATTTCTATGTTTTATTAAAAAAAATTTGCTGTGTAATTTATTAATTGATTATTGATTATTAGGTAAGCATACCCGCTTGGTTCACCATGGATGCTCGATTAGGATGCTTGTCTGTCCACCTGGATACTCCACAATGCTTTTCTGCAGAAATATATGCGGTTGATCTAAATGTTGCTGGAGCACAAGAAGATCTCAAGGTTTGTACAGCCACATATCATTGTGTGTACTGGTTACATCTGTTTTCACACTTCAGTCTATAGAATTTTGTTGACCCTTTGAATATTGCTGTTAAGAGCGTAGGAAAGATACTTTTCTTCGTTGATGGATTTTTAATTCTTATTTGCTGAATAGTATTTATGACACATCAATACATGCATTTTGGCAAAACTATGATTGCTGCTACCTACAGTTCAGTGAAGTGAGATACTGAGTCTACCCAATCTCATCTTCTTAATGGTTCTCCCAATAATTGTGCAGATTAATTTGGCTCAAGAGACCCTTCGGGGTTTGCTAGTTCATTGGAGTAAAAGAAAGCAGAAATCTAGTTCGCACAGCTTGTCTAATGGTGATAGTTCAATAGGGAAAGATGTTCCGTCAAAAGACTCGCCCCGGTCAAGATCTGAGGTGGACGATGTCACTGAAAACCATGCAACTCATGTGCTTCCATCATTTGAGTTTTCTACAGTTTCACCTCCCTCAATTATCACGGAAGGTTCTAGTGGAGGGCCTTGGAGAAAGAGAATTACCGATTTGGATGGAACTGAGGGTGATCTTCCATGGTGGTGTGTGGACTGTGTTACTCACAATCGATATCCAAAGGAGAATACAAAGTAAATACTCAATACAATTCCTAATTTCTCCTCAGATGATATTTTTCCCTTGATATATGATATATCTTAAACTTTGTTCGTTGTCTGGGAGAGATTAACTTGGAACATAATAGCACCCTTCTATTTTCTAAATTTTAAGCTAATGTGGTTTTTAAGTTCATGGTGATTGATATGTCTTCAAAACAGTTCAGTTGGGGAGAGCTTTCATAATATTTCTATTTAGCTGTGATTATGTGCTACTTACAGTATGCTAACTCAAAGACATTGAACTTCTTCTTTTTAATGAATTGTTCATCTTTGAGTTCTGGTAACTACATATTACTTTATTCAGTCAACAACAACAAAGCCTTTAAGTCCCAAACAAGTTGGGGTAGGCTAGAGTTGAAACCCAACAGAAGCAATCAAGGTTCAGGCACGTGAATAGCTGTCTTCCAAACACTCCTATCTAAGGCTAAATTTTTAGGTATATTCCATCCTTTCAAGTATTCTTTTTATTGCCTCTACCTAAGTTAACTTCGGTCTTCCTCTGCCTCTCTTCACGTTACTCTCCTGGCTTAGGATTCCACTATGCACCGGTGCCTCTGGAGGTCTCCGTTGGACATGTCCAAACCATCTCAACCGGTGTTGGACAAGCTTTTCTTCAATTGGTGCTACCCCTAATCTATCACGTATATCATCGTTCCGAACTCGATCCCTTCTTGTATGACCGCAAATCCAACGCAACATACGCATTTCCGTGACAATTATCTGTTGAGCATGTTGTCTTTTCATAGGTCAACATTCTGCACCATACAACATAGCAGGTCTAATCGTCGTCCTATAAAACTTGCCTTTTAGCTTCTGTGGTATCCTTTTGTCACATAGGACACCAGATGCTTGCTGCCACTTCATCCACCCTGTTTTGATTCTATGCAATGTTTTTAAGGCGGTAAAGCGAGGCGAGGCGACCAACTACCGCCTTACGCTAAAGCGAGTAAGGCGTAAGGCGAGGCGACGCCTTACGACCATCCAACAGTGGTATAGACCAGAGAACTGGAAGCATGTTATACCTTGGTGTTGTCCAATCGAAAAAGCCAATGTTGTCCAATTGAAAAAGCCAAGCAACTTTGCGAGTCACAATCTCACGGAATAGACGTGACCCACCCCTGACTGACTTCCAGGTTGACGCAGCAGCCGTGCAGTAGACGCCAAGTCAGTCACACTCACACCACCACAGCACACCACACACTCCCCTTTCCGATCCCATTCCTCTCCAGCCTCCGCCCTCCGCTCGCCGCGCTTCTGCTTCCTCCGCCACCACCGCCGGGATGGCCGCGCGCTACCCCTACTTCGCCGTGGAGGAGTCCTCCCGCGGCATCCGCTCGGGGGAGTCCCCGGCCGCGGCGCTCCGCCGGATCCTCGCGACGCCCGGCGCGCACCAGGCGCCCTGCTCAATGGAGGACCAGAAGAGGCGACGGGAAACAGCAGCCCGCCGGCGGCTGCTCCTCGCGCGGATGGGGAACAGGGGAGGGGGAGGCGGAGCCTCGGCGGCAGCAGCTTCTACCGGCGGCGCGGGCGAACGCGTTCGGGCGGGCGAGCAGGTTCTTCCCTGCGAGCGCTCCTCTCTCTGCTCTCTGATTTCTCCTGCGCTCCTCTCTCCCCGCGTGCCTAATCTCCCGCGCGCGCGATGCTCTCCCGCGCGCGCGATGCTTTCCCCGCCCTTTCTCCCGCGCCGGCGTTTTCCTACCGTGGCCATCCCCGTATGGCGCCCGTCTTGCTCGATTTCGACGAATCGGACGCCAAATCGACGACTTCCGGACGCCATGGCAGTAAGGCGGACGCCATACCAATCTGAGGCGAGTCGTCCGCCAAGGCGTCCCGCCTGTAGCGCCTTGCCGATTAGGCGACGCCAAAGCGACGCCTTAAAAACATTGTGGCTAACATCTTCATCAATGTCCCCGTCTTTCTGTAGCATTGATCCTAAATATCGAAATGTATCATTCCTAGGCACTACTTGACCTTCCAAACTAATATTTTCCTCCTTCCGAGTAGTAGTGCCGAAGTCACATCTTATATACTCAGTTTTAGTTCCACTGAGTCTAAAACCTTAGGACTCCAAAGTCTCTTGCCATAACTCCAATTTCTGATTCACTCCTGTCCAACTTTCATCAACTAGCACTACATCGTCCGTGAAAAGCATACACCAAGGGACGTTCCCTTGTATGTCCCTTGTGACCTCATCCATCACTAAGGCAAACAAATAAGGGCTCAAAGCTGACCCTTGATATAGTCCTATCCTAATCGGGAAATCATCCGTGTCTCCATCACTTGTTCGAACTCTAGTCACAACATTGTTGTACATGTCCTTAATGAGCCCGACGTACTTTGTTGGGACTTTATGTTTGTCCAAAGCCCACCACATAACATTCCTTGGTATTTTATCATAAGCCTTCTACAAGTCAATAAAAACCATGTGTAGATCCTTCTTCTTCTCCCTATACCGCTCCATAACTTGTCTTATTAAGAAAATGGCTTCCATGGTTGACCTTTCGGACATGAAACCAAATTGGTTCATAGAGACCCGCGTTATTGCTCTCAAGCGATGCTCGATAACTCTCTCCCATAGCTTCATAGTATGGCTCATCAACTTAATTCCCCGGTAATTAGTACAACTTTGAATATCCCCTTTATTCTTGTAGATCGGTACCAATATACTTCTCCACTCATCAGGCATCTTGTTCGATCGAAAAATATGGTTGAACAGTTTGGTTAGCCATACTATAGCTATGTCCTCGAGGCATCTCCACACTTCGATTGGGATACCATCCGGTCCCATCGTCTTACCTCCTTTCATCCTTTTCAATGCCTCTCTGACCTCAGATTCTTGGATTCTCCGCACAAAGCGTCTATTGGTGTCATCAAAAGAGTCATCCAACTTAAAAGTTGTGTCCATATTCTCACCATTGAATAATTTCTTAAAATACTCTTGCCATCGATGTTGGATCTCATCCTCCTTCACCAAGAGATGCTTCCTTTCATCCTTAATGCACTTAACTTAGTTGAAGTCCCTTGTCTTTCTCTCACGAACCCTAGCCATCCTATAAATGTCCTTCTCTTCTTCCTTCGTACTAAAATGTTGGTAAAGATCCTCGTACGCTCTACCCTTTGCCACACTTACAGCTCGCTTTGCAGTCTTCTTTGCCACCTTGTACTTCTATATGTTGTCCACACTCCTGTCATGGTACAAGCGTCTATAGCATTCTTTCTTCTCTTTAATAGCCCTTTGGACTTCCTCGTTCCACCACCAAGTATCTTTAGCCTCACCTCTACTTCCTTTGGTTACTCCACACACCTCTGAGGCCACCTTCAGAATGTTGGTTGCCATCTTCTCCCATATGTTGTTTATGTCCTCTTCTTCCTTCCAAGAGCCTTCTTTGATAACCCTTTCTCTGAATACCTCTGACGTCTCTCCTTTCAGTTTCCACCATTTTGTTCTTTCAATCTTAGCTTGTTTATCCCTACGGGCACGCACCTGAAAACGAAAGTTTGCCACCAAAAGCTTATGTTGAGAAACAGCACACTCCCCTGGTATCACCTTGCAACCCAAGCATGCTCGTTTGTCCTTTCTTCTTACGATGACAAAGTCAATCTGGCTAGAGTGTTGTCCGCTACTGAAGGTCACTAGATGAGATTCTCTCTTTCTAAAGAAAGTGTTGGCTATCGTCAGGTCAAAAGCTACCGCGAAGTCCAGAACTTCCTCCCCCTCCTGATTCCTACTACCATACCCAAAACCTCCATGAACCGCCTCGAAACCTGCGCTTGTAGTTCCTACATGCCCATTAAGATCTCCTATAAAAAGCTTCTTACTACTAGGTACAGCTCTAATCAGGCCATCTAAGTCTTCCCAGAACTGTTTCTTAGCACTCTCGTCGAGGCCTACTTGGGGGGCATACGCACTGATTACGTTCAAGACCATATCACCAATGACAAGCTTGACTAAGATAATCCTATCTCCTTGCCTTCTCACTCCCACCACACTATTCTTGAGGCTCTTATCAATCAAAACTCCTACTCCATTCCTATTCGTGACTGTCCCTGTGTACCAAAGCTTGAAACCTGTATTGTCCACCTCCTTCGCCTTCTGACCCTTCCATTTAGTCTCTTGAACGCATAATATATTTACACGCCTCCTAGTCGCGGTATCAACTAATTCTCTTAACTTATCTGTAAGCGACCCTACATTCCAACTACCTAAACGGATCCTAGTTGGCTCAGATGCTTATTTTTCACTACACCCGGGCGCCGATGTAGCGCGCCACTAAGGATGCGACGACCCGATCCTTGCTCACTTGACACCGTGCCCAGATCGCGACACGGCGCGTCACGGGGGTGACGACCCGGCCCTTGCTCCGGCGCGTCGCTAAGAGGGTTACGCCCAACGGTTTTCTTTTGGGTTTCATCTCCATTAGAATGGCTAGATTTAGGGTGCGTTTGCGAGGGTGGCCCAGGCCGGCCTTGCGCTCGTGGGCTGCAGGCTCCCGTGTTTGTGGCCTTGGTCCGCGAGCGAGCCCGGCTCCCAGGAGTTAAATACGACGCTGCCGCCTGGCCCTGGAGAAACGCCGCTAGGGTTTGTTTCTGGCGAGCTCGGCTGCGCGCGGCGCTCGCGGGCGATTTCGGGCGGCAGTTGGTGGCGGTTAGCCTCTCAGCCCGGCTGCCTCTTCGATGACAAACACAGCCTCGCCTGAGCCAGGCTCACTGGGTACACAGACGCAAACAAGAGCTGTTGCACCACTTGGGGCAGGCCTGCCCAGGCCTGGGCCAGTTGGGCTGGCCAGGCCGGCCAGGTACAGGGTCGCAAACGCGCCCTTAACGTTGGCTCGCCACGCCTATCACAACCCTCCTCCTTTACCAGGGCTTGGGACCTGCTATGTTGAGACAACATAGGCGGAGTTATATTACTTTATTCAGTCCTGTTAGTTTTTCTCCTGCACTATATCTTTATACAGAGAATCACATGCAGACTGTCCCTAGAGCTTTGTGTAGTCCAAACAGTCGGATAGTGAACTATTGAAAAACATGTGTGTACAAATACATGCATCAGCATCCAATATGGTTTTGTTTACGCCCTACTGGACATTTGAGCTACTGAAGATTAATGATGCTCCCTGGCCCCTGCTATGTAAATGTGATACTGGGTGCCCTATGTAACCATTGCTTTCATGGATTATTTCTTCTTCTGATGTTCATTTATTTATGTAATGCAGATGCGGCTTTTATTTACATCCTGCTGAAGGCTCGCCTGCGCCAAACATAACTCAAGGGAAGCTTAGTGCTCCACGGATATTGCGAATTCACAAGGTAAGAGTTCTCTAAATCATTGGTCACAGCAAATGCAAGATATCATCAAATGGTGAATCCTCTAGCACACAACATATGATAAAAGCGGTTGTTGGAGATAGGGTGGGGGTGGGGGGCGGGATGAACTTTGTTAGTAAACTAGTTTGCAAAACAGCTAACTATCAACATGTTTGCATTAGACTAGCCAAGCATATACCATTTTGCATGCAACCTTAAAATAGTGATGCTTCAGGACACTAGATTTGAATCATTCAGATATTTACAGCTTGACTGAATAGCATAGAGTAATTTATTGTCATTATAAAGGAACTTCTGTTATTGTATAAGTCATCTTATTTACTCCCTGAAAGTTTACAGCTATTCCATTTCGTTGTACAGGTAGCTAACTATGTGGTTGAGAAACTCGTGCTTGACAAACCATTGGATGGAGGCTCTGACAGTGCGTTTGTTATGGGATTGACTTCTGCTCAATCACAGCTCTCAGCGCTAGATAGTTCTTCACGGCTTGGACTAAAGTCATGGCAAAAAACAAAGCCATGTATTGAGATATTGTGCAATAACCAGGCAAGTTCTCTAAATATAGCTATTTCATTATATAGTTAGACACGTTTTTACCTACATTACGAACAATTGGAAGAATACCCTGGTCCCTGTTTCTGTAGGAAAAAGAAAATTGCACAACAAACTACGTACAACAAGCTTGTGTTGTCATAAGATTTCAATTGATAATTTTCTTCATTTATTTTCCACCTTTGTTAATTGTTTTCTCCATCAATAGATTCCTATGATTATGGTGCTACTTTTAGCTCTCCATGTTTTCAAAGTTAGCTGCAGTGTGTCGACACCTTTTGAGCAGAATCCAAATCCTTAGCTAGTCAAACTCGTTAGTTTTTCTGTAAATTCTGCCATACGCTCTTTAGAAATATATCTTCTGTTCCAGTTTGAACTCAATTAATAGAGATATTCCTGGGACTGTATTTATTTGTCTCATATATTTCCTGATATTACCATGTTTGTAAATAAGCACTATAGAAATGTATTTGCAGTAAACTACCCTTATCTCCAGAATCTAATGCTTATTTCATGTTCTTCCCCTATTGCTCTTGATTTATTTATGTGGCCTGCATTATAAAGCAATTTGCTGCATAGTCTGTCTTTTGCTGTTGGGCTAAAGTGTCCTCTGTGGATCAGGTTCTATCACCAGAGATGAGTTTGGCTACAGTGCGAACATATATATGGAAGAAGCCAGAAGATTTGATTCTTCATTATAGAGTGGTCCAGTCGAGATGATCACGGCTTCAGATGTACATGCTCACATGGTTCTCCAGATATGTTCAGCATGTCTGCACGATAGATGGTGTTGTTCAAGATCACCTTGGCTTAGAGAGGAAAACGTCATCTTACAGAGGAAATATTTTGCTCTTGTGCCCCCGTAGCCGTTCCCAGAATCGAGACTTGTTTGCTTCTTTGTAAAGTTCCTGATCTTGCCCTGGTAGTAAGATGTATCATAGCACAGGTATAAGGTTCTCTGCTGGCTGCCAAGCTTGTAAATGTATAAGATTGGGTGCTTAATAAAGATCAAATGGATATGTTTTCTTTTTTTTTCTCGTTTTTCTTCGACAACGTTTGTAAGGAAAAAGGCTGATGCTCGGCTCAGACCGTGACGTTCCGAGGTCGATTATTGGATTTAACCCTGTCGCATGCTCTTGGACCTGTTTGGTTGAGATCAGGGTAAGAGGTGGACTGGATGTCGTGAGCAATAAAGCTGTTTTTGGGATATATGTTTCGAGAGCTGCTATGCCCGACGGATTAGAAAGACTGCAGAGACTCGGAGATCTTGTGAACCTTTGCAGTACAGTTATGTATTTTTTTTCCTAATAATAATAATAAACTCAAGATCGTACGACAAGTCGACAATACGGGTCATGTGAGTTGCTGAATGGTGTTTTTTTTTAATTATCTGTAAGCGTTTTACATTGAAGTATAAATGTAGAGTTTCTCTCACAAAATTCTGGTAAAAACTACCGCCCTCGTTCCGAACATAATTTAATTTTATGCACATTCCTTTTTTTTTTGTCAAAGTTTCTAAAGTTTAAACATATATAGTAGAAAACATAGATATTACGGCCTAGAGGTTACCAGAGCTTTAGTAGCACATGAGGTTCTAAGTTTGACTGTTCTGTCAATAGGTTTGTCAGATTAGTTTTTGAAGGTGCTCGTAGGGTGACTGTTCCCATCAATAGGCTTGTTGATTAGTTTTTGAAGGTGCTCATAAAGGTGAGTGTGCGTGCGTTGTGAGCGTTTGCATTGTACTTGTGTAATCTTAAAAATATATATGTTTATGAAAAATTGTTTGATATCATAAATATTAATAATTTTATATACACCCATATGTGTAAAATTATAAGTCGTTTTGACTTTTTGGTATATAGTTTTGCTATGTATATAGACATACATTATATTTAGATATCTAGATACATAGTAAGTTGATGTAAAAAAGGTCAAAGCGACTTAAGGTCGTGTTCGCTTCGCTGAGAAAATAAGCTAAAAAGTACTATTCACTGATATGTTATGAGAGAAAAATATTTTTTTTACTGAAAAAATATGCATCTCGTTCGGCTGGTAGGCTGAACAGTAAATTTTGAATGGTTTCGAATAAATTAATAGTATTATGTGAGAGAGAATAAGCTGAAATAAACTGAAACAAGCGGGAAGTAGTACAATCGAACGTCGTGATTGTTTATAATTTGGAACGTAGAGAGAGTAGTTAGGGCCACTTTGGATGTCAAAATTTTTGACAAAACGCTACTGTAGCGTTTTCGTTGTTATTTGGCAATTAGTGTCCAATCATAGTCTAATTAGGCTTAAAAGATTCGTCTCGTGAATTTCGTCTAAACTGTGTAATTAGTTTTATTTTTAATTTATATTTAATGCTTCATGTATGCGTCCAAAGATATGATGTGACGAAGAACCTTGAAAAATTTGGTATTTTTGTGCAACTAAACAGAGCCGGAGCACCCACCCTAAACTGTGTAATTAGTTTTATTTTTAATTTATATTTAATGTTTCATGTATGCGTCCAAAGATATGATGTGACGAAGAACCTTGAAAAATTTGGTATTTTTGTGCAACTAAACAGAGCCGGAGCACCCACCCCCAGCTCCCCATTCCCGTCGTCCACGGTCACCGGTCGGGGGCACCAACCAAATACCAAGTGGCGTCCTGATCGGCTGTGCTTGCGGCGGCCGCAAGACACAGCACACAGCAGAACCGAGAGCACGGCCGTCTCGAGGCCGAGCAAGCTCGGGACGAGCCGCCGGATCTTGACCTGCCGTGCCGGGCGCTGCCGTGTCCAACAGGCAATAGCGATCACTCTCACTCGCATTCACGCAGACAGAGGCAGTCACAGGACACGACACACCGGCTGCCCGGCTGGCATATTCCCCGTCCAAATCAATCAAGTACACTGTCGCGTGGCAGAGAAAAGAAAGAGAAAAAACAACAGTGAAGCACAGTCCCTTCACGCGCGCCCCGCTGGCCGTGGCCGTGGCGAAGAACCGGATGATCCTCCCCTCGCGCATTTTTTTTATTTTTAACTATTTTTAAAACTGACACTGTTTAATTTTTTTTTTCAAAACTAAGCCATGCCTGTTTGCACAGCGCGGTTAATTTACGCTGTCGCACCATGTATGGCGGCCTAGCAGGGGGCAGTCAACGACTGCGGCGACCGCTGACGTGGCAGGTCTGATGCGCCGCGCCACGCATCACGGCGCGGGGCTGTCGCGCCACGCATCACGGCGTGGTAGACTCCTTTTTCCAGTGTCTCCGTTCTTAGACGAGAAAACGCGCCGCCGCGCCCGCCCGGGCCCGACGAGCCCACGGCCGCCACGCCCGCTGCGCCCGCCCGGCGAGCCCACGTCCGACACGCCCCGACCAGCGCTCCCGCCCGCCGCGACCCCGACCGCCGCGCCCGCCGCCGTGTGTCCGTCCTCCCGTACTCCATCTCCATCTCCCCATGTCTCGTTGCCTCTCTTATTGCCGCCACCGCCCCTCCATCTCCCCACTGTCGCACGCCGCCCGTCCTCGTCGCCGCCCCTCCATCTCTCCGCACTGTCTCGAGACGTGAAGGACATTGCTGCGCTGCCTATCGTCGTCCTCCAGAAGGGGGGGGGGGATTGCCGCCGGCCGACCATTGCCGCCAGCAGCCATCTCCTTTCCATTGGTGGATTGTGGTGACCCATAATCTTTGTCGAGGTAATGCTCTTCTGCATCTCTATCAATTTTTTTTTTGCTAAGGTTAGGATTAAAATTTAATTTGACTGGATAGAGATTTATATAATTAGTTAGCAAAGATATTTAGTGAAGTTAGTAAATATAAGTTATGTATAGTTTTACAGTTAGTTTTGCAGTTAGCTAGATATGTATAGTTAGTAAAGTTACTTAGTATAATAAGTATATGTATTAATATTAGTGTGTTTAGTGTAGTTAGCTAGTATAGTTAGTTAGAATTGTTGGTATATGTATTAATATTAGATTAGTTAGTATAGTTAGTTGGTATAGGTGTAGTCAGTTAGTTAGTACGCACAATGATTTCGATGACCTGATGAAGTTTTTGAAATGCTTTTATAGATGAATTGTTGTGTTAGAGTTTTCTACGGAGAAAGTATTAGGAGAGAAGATAATATGTTTGAGGATATGGAAGAAGAATTAGAATAGTTTGATGAACCTCCTAGTTTCTACGATCTTTGTGGACGTTTGAATGAAAAGTTTGGCGGTGATTATACACTGAAAGGGAGGTTTGATAGTGAAAAGACTAGGGCACACTACATAATGATGCCCTTGCGGGACCATGCTCACCGGTCCCGCTACAATAGGGTAATCCAAGGTTCCAATGTGGCCATGGCTGAGGTGGTTGTGGAGAATGGGTACATGATTTCATGTCTTGCATCTAATAAAATGGTTGTAATTTAACAAACAAAAATCAAAATATCACAAATTAATGTCAATGAAAACTATTTGCGTTGCAACAAATAAAATATAACCTACATTTTGGTAAACATGTAAATTATATAAAAACTATACTTTGATAAAAAAAATAAAATTTGATACATCAACAGTGTGTCCATATATTTATTTATATATAAAAGTTGAGATGCAAACTCAAACAAGCAAAATTCATATAAAAAATGACCTTAGAACACATGGTAATCATAATTCTAACAAACCAATTAACCTTAACATTGGCAATCCTAATCTTAATCCTTCAATCCAACGTTCTAACGAACTCATACTTTTCTCCATACCCTACCTACTCATTCAAATTCTTTGATCCACCGTGGAGGTCGAGGAGGAGCTTCATCAACTTGACAACGCCGAGGAGGAGCTTCGGGGAAGGAAGGGAGGGGGCCAGCAAAGGAGGGAAAGTCGGTGGCCGACCGTGGGGAAGCCAGGAGGCAATGGCACGAGCGCCACGAGCGGCCTCACCTCGAGTCAGGCAGACAGACAGAGGGAGGGAGCCAGCGCCGCAACGGGTAAATAAAGCCTCACCACGCCATGATGCACGGCACGTCGGCCCCCGTCACGTCAGCGGTCGCCGCGGACGTTGACCGCCCCATGCCGCGTCGCCATGCATGGCGCGGCAGCGAGAATTTGCCGCGCCATGTAAACAGGCGCGTCCAAAAGTATTACTTTTGAAAAAAAAACACTGTTAGAATTAAACATAGTTAAAAAAGTGTTAAAAATTAAAAAATTCTCCTTCCCCCTTATGACACGTAGCATGTTCTCCTCATGTGCCTTGCCCCGAGGCGGTGTCCGATAAAGCGCCGGCCGCCACCAACCAAACGTCGGACGCGATCATCACCACCACAGATCCCTCCGACCGCCCGCCTCCAGATCCATCTCGTCTCCATCGGCACGGCGGCTCCCGAGTCCCCACACCCGCACCTCCCTTTCCATTCCATTTCCATTAGTCGCCTGCCTTGACGCTCGGGCCCCGGGCTGTCTCGCTGCCGCGTGGGCCCAGCGTCCGGTGCCCTGGAGGTATCGTACGTACTGTACGAGTACTCGAGTAGTAGCTTGGGTGTACGTATGTACAAATGCGCGCTATACTAGAGGTCAATTAAATCGGTCGCATAGTTTAAAACTTCAAAACTCCAAGAGCTCTTGCCAACGTGTCGAGAGAGTTACCCAGCCAGCCAAAAAAATCTGACAAAAAAAGGAAAAGAAAACGGAAATCCCTTTCGCTTTGTTTCTTGTTTTTTTTTTCTGCCTTTTCCTCTATTTGACATGTGACGTACAATACTACGCTAGCACTGCCCGCCATCAGCTGGGACTAGCCACGTCAGCACATGAGGCCTGGCCCACCAACTCTGCGGCCGCGGGCCCACAGGCGGAGACTCCGGCGTCGCTGCTGTCAGTCGGGACGCGGGACCGTGGACCACTGACCAGCGACCGTCCACCGCCGCTCCCGCTCCGGGGCCCACCACCACCGGACCTGGGTAGGCCAGGCCTGGAAAGCGAACGCGTCATCCTGCGGAGCCTGCTTTGCGGTGGAGGATGGATACCGTGATGACAATGTAGACACTACACACGCTTTCCAGTTTCCAGGAAGGCGGAGCGGAGAGATTGGGCTTTGGCTGTCTCTCACATGTGGGCCCACCGTACCCGCCCCCTAGTCCACCACCTGCACCTGTACTGTACAGCTACCGCCATCATCACCACCCCCCTCCACTATTAAGGCCTTGTTTAGTTACTCTATACTTCATGTCTTATCGAATGTTTAGACACATACATGAAGTATTAAATATAGACTAAAATAATAATAATTACACAGTTTATAACTAATTTGCGAGATGAATCTTCTAAGCCTAATTAGTCTATGATTTAACAATGTGGTGATAAAAGTTACATGATCATCTAGCCATAGATTTAGCATATATATGACATTTTGGATAAATAGCAAGTCCTAAAACTTGAAGTAGTATGGGATTTAGAGATAGAGGAGGAGAGAGAGGGTACGGAGGTGCAAATCATCGGTCGCCTTCATAGAAGACGAGCTGGCCATAGGTTTGCTTGTCGGTGGCGCAGTGAAGCCCGACGGTGAAGGCGTTGTCGCGGTGGCGATGGTGCAGAGGCGGCGGTGGTTGGTGGCAGAGCTTCCCGTCGCTAGCAGCGTCCCCTCTCTAGATTGGCTAGGGTTAAGATGTAGGTGGGGTGTCTGGCGGCTCAGGTAAATCTCGTGCCTTATGTCCCGGTCCCCACCTCTCTTTTTTATAGCGCTGTGCGACGGGGCCCATCAATCATGGAGCGATTGGGTGCCCTCGATCAGGGCGTGGATCCAAGGGTCAAATTGACCGTTGAGTCAATTGGTGGAGATTAATCTAACATTCTCTCCTTGATTTCACCTTATGACTTAAACTTAACTTACTTTATCTTGTTCTCATTCTATCACAGATCAGTGCATAGAGCGTTCCTCATTGTCACGGTCAGTTGCCATTAGATTAAACAGCTACAATGCATCTCTCTGTTTTGAAATAGATTCTCAACTAGGCCCTTATTGTCCAGGAATCATAGACTTTCCCTTAAACCCATGCTGGCTAAGTGTTCTCTGAACACTCTGGGTGGTAAGCCTTTTGTAAGCGGATCCGCGAGTATCTTTTCTGTTCTTATATGCTCAAGACTAATTATATAATCCTAGATTTTGTTTTTCACAACATAATACTTTATGTCAATGTGTTTGGCGGCACCACTTGATTTATTGTTGGGATCATAACATACTGTTGGATTATTATCGCAGTATAACTTGAGTGGTTTATGTATGTCGTCTACCACTTTCAATCCAAGCATGAATTTTTTAGCCAATTCACCTGTCATGTGGCCTCATAACATGTTACAAACTCGGCATACATTGTGGACGATGTAGTGACGATTTGCTTTGAGCTTTTCCACGATATAGCTCCTTCTGCGAGAGTGAATTTGTATCCTAACGTGGATTTTTGTCATCTCCCACATAATCAGAATCCGTATACCCCTCTATGTGCAGGCAATCAGATCTTCTGTACGTTAGTATGAGACCCTTCGTACCTTGTAGGTAACGCAAAACTTTCTTTACTAATTTACAGTGTTCTATTCCTGGATTACTCTAATATCTGCCAAGTAACCCGGTAACAAATTCTAAGTCAGGACGAGTACACACTTGAGCATACTGTAAACTTTCGACAGCTAAACTATATGGAACCGCTTTCATTTAATCGATCTCATATTGGTTCCTGGGACATTCAAATTCCCCATATCTATCGTCCTTGACTATGGGAGCAGGTGAAGACTTATAATTTTACATACCGTATTTCTTTAGAACTTTTTCTAAGTATGCCTTTTGTGATAATCCTAAAACCCTCTTTTCTCTATCTCGATGAATCTCTATTCCTAGGACGAATGAAGCTTCACCGAGATCCTTCATATCAAACTTCGAGGACAAGGACTTCTTTGTTTCTAGTGGAAAGATTAACATCAGTGCTAGCGAGAAAGATGTCATCCACATACAAGACTAGGAAAATGTATTTCCCATTCTTGAACTTTTCATAAACGCAATTGTCCTCTATATTTTCTTGAAACCCAAACTTTCTTATTGTACTATCAAACTTTAAATACCACTGTCTTGAAGCTTATTTTAATCTATAAATGGATTTCTTTAGGCGGTATCCCATACGTTCTTTTCCTTCCACAACAAAACCTTTCGGTTGTGCCATGTAAAATATTTTTCTCTAGATCCCTATTTAGGAACGCCGTCTTTACATCCATCTAATGTAATTCTAAATCATAATGTGCTACCAGTGCCATTATGATTCTAAAAGAATCCTTATATGAGACTAGAGAAAATATCTCATTATAATCTATGCCTTCTCTTTGCGTGAAACCTTTCGCCACAAGTCACGCTTTAAACCTTTCTATATTTCCTTTGGAGTCATGTTTAGTTTTGTAGACCCATTTACATCCTATTGTCTTGGCTCCTTTAGGAATTGTGTCTAAGTCCCAAACACCGTTGGTTTTCATTGATTTCATTTCATATTCTATGGGTTCAAGCCACTTGGATGAGTGAGCGCTTCTCATGCCTTCTTCAAATAAGGTGGGATCACCCTTCATTTGAAATTCCTCACATTCATAAACTTCGTAGTCATCAGGAATGACTGATCTCCTAACTCTTTGAGATCTTCTAGGGGCCTCGTTAGATGACACTTGTTCTATATGAGGCTATTGTTGCTCTCCCTCATGTGTGACAATAGGTTCTTGGAGATCCTAAAGGACATGTTCCTTATATTCATTCATTGTTGCCAAAGAAGAACAAACAATAGGTGTTGTTACTACAATGTCTTGCATTGTTGGTACAACAATAACAGGTAGTGTGAAGAATGACTTCTGAACCATAAGAGTGGCACGTATATCCGCTTCTCTTCAAAACTAATTTCTCGCGCTACCATGCTCTATCTGATCATATCATCCTCCAAGAAGACAACATGTCTTGTTTCTTCAAACTTCGTTTGTCTATCAGGACAATAGAAGCGATAACCTTTTGACTTTTTTGGATAGCCAATGAAATGGCAACTAACTGTCTTATAGTCTAGCTTTCCTATGTTTGGGTTAAAGACTTTTACCTCAGCTGGACAACCCCACACACGTAAATAGTTAAGTGAGGGTTCCTTTCCTGTCCACAACTCATACGATATTTTGGGCACCGACTTACTTGGCACTCGATTAAGAATATGAATTGCGGTATTCAACGCCTCCATCCATAAACTTATCGGTAAAGAAGAGTAACTTATCATGTTTCTCACCATATCCATTAAGGTACGGTTGTGTCTTTTAGCTACTCCATTCTGTTGAAGCTCGTTCGGTGTAGAATATTGGGCTACTATGCTATTTCCCTGTAAGAACCTTACAAAAGATCCAAGAACTTGACCATATAGGGTGTGTCGACTGTAGTACTCTCCCCCATGGTCGGATCTTACTATCTTAATCTTTAAGTTGTGCTGATTTTCTACTTCGGCCTTAAATATCTTAAATTTATCCAATGCTTCTGATCTTTCTTTAATTGGATAAATATAGCCAAAACAAGAATAATCATCTGTGAATGTTATAAATAAATCATAACCATCCATACTCTTCATAGAAAAAGGACCACAAATATCTGTGTGGACTATTTCTAAAATTCCTACGCTTCGTTTGACATCTTTCTTTATTTTCTTAACGTACTTTCCTTTTATGCAATCAATGCATTGCTCTAAATTTGAAAATTCTAAAGGTGGAAGAATTGATTTCTTAATCAATCGCTCTATTCTCACCCTTGAAATATGGTCTAAATGGTAGTGCCATAATTTTGAAGATACAACATGCACTCTCTTTCGCTTATTTGTTGCATTCATAGACGATGAAGCATTCTCATTCTCAGTGCTCACATAATTCACATTCTCAGAAAGTGATAATAAATAAAGCTTATTTTATCATAAAGCAAGACCAACACACTTATTATTAATCACAATCCGACATTTGCCATTACCAAAATGACAATCATATCCATCGTCATCTAGTCATGAGATACTTATCAAGTTTCTACGCAAAGAGGGTACATAAAGAATATCTGAAAGCTATAGTCTAAAACCATCATCTAAATCTAGAGAGAGATCTCCAATGGCTTCAACTTCAGCTTCAACTCCATTTACATCTTTAATTCTTCTTTCTTCTCTTTGTAGGGTCCTCCTTGTATAGAATTCCTATAATGAATTTGTAATATGAATAGTTACACCTGAATCAATCCACCAAATAGATTTTGCATAACTTAAATACAATGATTCATCTATGAATATAATAAAATTCTTACCTCTCTTCAGAAGGCTCTTCAGGAAGTCTGGACAGTGAAAGGTCCTAATATGGCTAGAGGGCGGTGAATAGCCTATTTAAAAATCTACAAACCAACTAGAGCAATTTGATTAGTATAACAATTAGCAAAATGCAAACTTGCTCTAGCTCTATGAGGGTTGCAAGCCACATATTCAACAATTCTAGTTACTATGATCACTAGACACAATTTGCTAAGTCACTACTCACTAAGAGCTCTCACACTTGCTATACTAAAGAGCTCCACTAGATAAACTTAAGCTACAAAGCAAGCTCTCAATTCTAGCTACACTAAAGAGCTTGCTACAACTAGTTTGTGGGAATGTAAATGAGTAAGTAATGTGATTATACTGCCGCGTAGAGGAGTGAACCAATCACAAGATGAATACTAATTCAATCATTGGGAGAATACCAAAGGGCAAGAGACAACCAATGTTTTTCTCCTGAGGTTCACGTGCTTGCCGGCACACTAGTCCCCATTGTGTCGACCAACACTTGATGGTTCGACGACTAAGAGGTGTTGCACTAACCTCGTCTATACAATTGGACACCGCAAGAACCTAGCTACAAGTGAGGTAACTCAATGACATGAGTAATCCACTAGAGTTACCTTTCGGTGCTCCGCCGGGGAAGGCACAAGACCCCTCACAATCATAGTAATCGGAGCCAGAGATAATCACCAACCTCTGCTCAATGATCCTCGCTGCAACAAACCATCTAGGTGGCAGCAACCACCAAGAGTAACAAGTGAATCCCATAGTGAAATATGAACATTAAGTGCCTCTAGATGTAATCACTCAAGCAATGCACTTGAATTTCCTCCCAATCTCACAAAGATGATGAATCAATGATGGAGATGAGTGGGAGGTCTTTGGCAAAGCTCACAAGGTTGCTATGTCAATGCAAATAGCTAAAAGAGTGAGCTAGAGCCGGTCATGGGGCTTAAATAGAGAGCCCCTATGAATAGAGCCATTGGCTCAATTATTGGGCTGACCGCGGGACGACCAGACGTGCCGATCGTGTGCACGTGTCCTATTCAAATTGTTTAGCCATTCGTGCCCAATGGCTATCTCTACACACAGTAGTGCTAGTGATCAGACGCACCATTAGAAATCGATCGGACGCGGGAGACGCAGCGTCCAGTCGAGTCTAGAGAGCTCCTAGAGCCGCTCTAGGCCGACCGGACATGTCCGGTCACACCGAACCGGATGCTCTCAGCGTCCGCTCAATTATAGCATTGAAAACCCGAGACCTGCTGGTTCATATCAGACACATCTGGTGTGGCGACTGGATGCTTCTGGTCGCTACGTCCAGTCGAGTCCTGAGAACTCCCAATGCCGCTCAACTACGACCGGACGTGTCCGGTGTGGCCGATCGAACGCACCCCTGTGTCCGGTCCACTTTGGACCAACACCTTGCGCTCCACGTCACCTCGATCGGATGCTAAATAGTGATTTCTCAGCGTTCGGTTACTGCAACGACCTAGAGTTCGGTCACCTCATCAATTCTGCCACGACTGGATAGAATATCGGACGTGTCCGGTATGGATATTGGACACGTCCGGTCACCCCGTGACCAGCGCATTCAACTCCTTTTTAACTCTATCTTCTTTTTTTCTTGTTCAAATATGCCAACCACCAAGTGTATCACCATGTGCACATGTATTAGCATATTTTTCACAAATGTTTTCAAGGGTTTTAGCACTCCACTAGATCCTAAATGCACATGCAATGAGTTAGAGCATCTAGTGGCACTTTGATAACTGCATTTTGATATGAGTTTCACCCTCTTAATAGTACGGCTATCGATCCTAAATGTGATCACACTCACTAAGTGTCTCAACCAACAAAACAAAAAAGCTTCTATCAAGTTTCACCTTTGCCTTGAGCTTTTTCTTTTTCTTTCTTCTTTTCCAAGTTCAAGCATTTAATCATCACCATGCCATCACCATCATCATGTCATGATCTTCATTTGCTTCATCACTTGGAGTAGTATTACCTATCTCATAATTACTTTGATAAACTAGGTTAACACTTAGGGTTTCATCAATTCACCAAAACCAAACTAGAGTTTTCAGACAGTCCCTTTGGTAATGTCCATGCTTCTTGCACCATTTATACTGATCCTTTTTAACTTGAGCATTGTTGTTCTTCTGATGGTGGTCATTCTGAGGGGCTTTCCTTTGAGGTTTAGCATTTTTATTGAACTTCTTTTTGTTGCCCTTCACAAGGTTAGCAGAGTCATCCTATGAGCTTTTTAGCCTCTCCTCTTCTTGAACACACATTGCAATGAGCTTCTCTATATCCCATTTATCGAGCTATATGTTTGAAAGCTCTAGTTTGGGTTTGGTTAATTGATGAAACCCTAAGTGCTAACCTAGTTTATCAAAGTGATTATAGGATATGTAGCACTACTCCAAGTGATGAAGCAATAGCGAAGATCATGATGATGGTAATGGCATGGTGATGATCAAATGCTTGAACTTGGAAAAGAAGAAAGAGAAAAATAAAAGACTCAAGGAAAAAGTATAAATAGTAGGAGCCATTTTGTTTCGGTGCTCAAGACACTTAGCGAGTGTAATCACATTTAGGTTAGATAGCTATACTATTAAGAGGGGTGAAACTCATATTAAAATATGGTTATCAAAGTGCAATTAGATGCTCTAACTCATTGCATATGCATTTAGGATCTAGTGGAGTGCTAACACCCTTGAAATGCTTTGTGAAAATATGCTAACACATGTACACAAGGTGATACACTTGGTGGTTGGCATATTTGAGCAAGGGTTAGAAACCTCACCGGTGGAGTGTTCGCCCATAGAGTGCGGGCAGTCCAACAGTGCCACTGGTGCCCTAGATAGAAAAGATAGGGGTTCATAGAGTGACCAGACGCTGGTGGTGTTGTGACCAGACGCTGGGTTCAGAGTCCGATCAACAGCAGCAGTAAGCACGCATCTCAGTCTTGTGACCGGACACTGGCGCGGAGAGTGACCGAATGCTGGCAGGGTGTGTCCGGTCAATGCTGACGTACGCTGATGTATGGTGCATAGTGGAGACATTGAGTGACTGGACGCTGGGTGAGTCCGGTCGGGCATGACCAGACACGTCCGGTGGTGAAAATTTGCGTTTGGAACCTTACTGGAAATGACCGGACGCTGAGGTCCAGCGTCCGGTCACCTCGCAGCAGCGTGTTTGGTCATCACTTAACCATTGGGATCGGATGCTCAGTATTTGAAGAGAGAGGACACATGGCGTGTATCACACGACCGGACGCTGGGGTCCAGTGTCCGGTCAATCTGACCGGAGCGTCCGGTCAGCCCGTGTTTAGTGCAGTGAGTAGCCCAATGACTCTATTTCATGGGGGCTTCTATTTAAGCCCCATGGCCGGCTCAAGCTTACTCTCTTGGACATTTGCATTGACATAGCAACCTTGTAAGCTTAGCTAAAGCCCTCCCACTCATCTCCATCATTGTTTCATCATCATTGTGAGATTGGAAGAGAATCCAAGTGCATTGCTTGAGTGATTGCATCTAGTGGCACTTGGCATTCGTGTTTTGCTGTGGGATTCACTTGTTACTCTTGGTGGTTGCCACCACCTAGATGGCTTGGAGCAGCGAGGATTATTGAGCAGAGGTTGGTGATTATCTTCGGCTCCGATCGTGGTGATTATGAGGGGTCTTGTGCCTTCTCCGACAGAGAGCCCAAAGGTAACTCTAGTGGATTGCTCATATCATTGAGTTACCTCACTTATGGGTAGGTTCTTGCGGTGTCCAATTGTATGGATGAGGTTCGTGCAACACCTCTTAGCCACTGAACCACCAAGTGTTGGTCGACACAACGGGACTAGCGTGCCGACAAGCACATGAACCTCGGAAGAAAATTTGGTTGTCTCTTGCCCTTTGGTATTCTCCCGGTGATTGATTTAGTATTTATCTTGTAATTGGTTCACTCCTCTATATGGTGGTATAATCACCCTACTCACTCATTTATATTCTTGCAAACTAGTTACAGCAAGCTCTTTAATGTAATTAGAATTGAGAGCTTGCTTTGTTTTTTTAAGTTCATCTAGTGGAGCTTTTTAGAGTAGCAAGATTGAGAGCTCTTAGTGAGTTGTAACATTACAAGTTGTGTGCCTAGTAATCATTGCAACTAGAATTATTGGATAGGTGGCTTGCGACCCTTGTAGAGCTAGAGCAAGTTTGCATTTCGCTATTTGTCATACTAATCAAATTGCTCTAGTTGATTTGTAGATTTTTAAATAGGCTATTCACCCTCCCTCTAGCCATATTATGACCTTTCAAGTGATATCAGAGCTGTGGTCACCGTTTGATTAAAGGCTTAACAACCTTAGTATCAAATTATGGCTCAAGTTGTATTTAACCATGTGGGGGGCAAACCACCGTTCTTTGATGGCACATGCTATGATTATTGGAAGAGAAAGATGAGGATGTATCTTGGTTCAATCAATGAAAGTATGGAAGGTGACCGAGAATGACTATGCTATCATTGATCCAGATGACCCCACCAACCAAGACAAGACCAACAAGCAATGCAATACAATGGCTCTCAACACCATATACAATGCCATTGATTCTAAGGTGTTTGAGCAAATCAAGGATTGTGAAAGAGCAAATGAGGTGTGGAGGAGATTAGAGGAAACATATGAGGGCACACTGGCAGTGAAGAGTGCTAAGTTATACATTCTCAAGGATAAGTTGACAAGCTTCAAGATGAAGGAAGATGAGAGCATTTTGGAAATGTTCCATCGATTGCAAGTGATTGTAAATGATTTGAAGGCCTTGGAAAAGAAGATCAAGGATGATGATGTTTCTCATCAGTTCTTGATGTGCTTACCTCCAAGATTTGAGATGTTGAGATTGCTTATCATAAGAAGAGGATTGAAGGAGACTACCCCTAACCAAGTACTAGGCGATGTCATGACCCAAGAGACATACCGTGTGGAAAGGGAGAGGGATGACAAGGATGACAAGAAGGAAGAAGAAGAAAAGAAGAAGAAGAGTATAGCATTCAAGGCTAGCTCATCATCATCTAAGAACAAGGGTAAGTCCAAGAAAGAATGAAGTGATGATGATGATTTTAGTGATATTGATGATGAAGCTATGACCCTCTTTGTATGTAAGATGGGAAAATTCATAAAGAAAAAGGGCTATGGTGCAAGAAAGAGAAGAGATCATACAAAAAACAAAGAATATGTGAGAAGATACTACAATTGCAAGAGTCCCGATGATGTTGTAGCAAATTATCCCTATAATAATGACAATGATGAGGATGAGAAGAAGAAGCACAAGAAGGATAAGAAAGAAAAGAAGGAGAAAAAGGAGAAGAGAATGACCTTCCAAAAGAAGAAGGGTGGAGGCTATGTGGTCACTTGGGATAGTGATGGCTCTTCGGATAGTGATGACTCTAGTGATGATGGCAAGAAATCTATCAAGAAAGCACTAGCAAGCATTACCATCAACAACAAGCCCTCCATCTTCGACACTCCTTCGACATGCCTCATGATAAAACCCACCAAGGTAAAATATGATGTGAGTGATGATGGTGAATGTGAAAGTGATGCTTGTAGGAGTGATGATGATGATGAGGAGTACTCCAAAGAGGAGCTCATGGACATGTGTGAGCAAGTGCATACTTGCTTTGAGATGAAGAGAAAGAAGTGCAAAGAATTGAACAAGAAAGTCAAATTTCTTGAGCAATCTTTTGATAAGCTCAATGCCACTTATGAGAGGCTAATGGAAGCCTATGAGAAGCTTGGCAAAGCTCACTCTAAGCTTGAAAAAGCTCACTCCTTTCTCATCGAGCAAGTCAAGAAGGAGGAGGTCAAGAAGGAGCAAGTGATCGTGTCTTATGATGTGGGACTAACTTGTGATCTTATTGATAAAACTTTTTATAAGCCCATTGTAGTTGCTCCCACTAACACTTCTTGTAGCACTACTACTTCTACTTCACCTTTGAGTGATGGTCTCACTTATGATGCCTCATTAATGGTGGAAAATGATACCCTCAAAAAGGAAGTGAATGAGCTCACTCGTGCCTTAGGCAATGCCTATGGTGGAGATGCCCGCTTGCTAAAGTGTTTGGGTAGCCAAAGGTTTTCTCTCAACAAACAGGGATTAGGCTATACCCCCAAGAAAGGCAAGGCGGCCTTTGTCACTCCCAAAGTTAACTTTGTGAAGAGAAATGGTCGGTTTTGCAATAGATGCAAGCAAGTTAGGAATGTAGAGCAATATTGCAAGATTAACAAGAACAAGCTACCTATTGTATCCTCAATTAAATTTAATTCTTGTTACAAGCTTGTTAAGGGTGCCAATGGTATGAAGGCTAAGTTCATTGGTACACCAATTATGGGCCCAAAGAAGAAGGCCATTTGGGTACCAAAGACCTTGGTAACTAACCTTCAAGGACCCAAGCAAATTTGGATACCTAAAAAGAATTGATCTTCTTTTGTAGGTCAATTATAAAGCCAGAGGAAGATATTGGGTGCTTGATAGTGGGTGCACATAACACATGACCGGTGATCTAAGAATGTTCAATTCAATCAATGAAAACAAGTGCGATGGGATTGATAGTATCACATTTGGTGACAATGGCAAAGGCAAGGTCAAAGGGCTTGCTAAGATTGCAATATCCAATGATTTGGGCATTTCCAATGTGCTACTAGTAGAGAGCTTGAACTTCAACCTATTGTCGGTAGCTCAATTATGTGATCTTGGTTTTAAGTGCATATTTGGTGTGGATGATGTAGAGATCATAAGTGTAGATGGCTCTAACTTGATATTTAAATGATTTAGATATAAGAATCTATACTTAGTTGATTTCAATGCTAGAGAAGCTCAATTGTCAATATGTTTGATCACTAAGTCTAGCATGTGTTGGTTATGGCATAGAAGGCTTGGCCACATTGGAATGAAACAATTAAACAAGTTGATCAAGCATGACTTAGTTAGAGGCTTGAAAGATGTCACATTTGAGAAGGATAAGCTATGTAATGCATGTTAAGCCGGAAAGTAAGTTGGTAACATACATCCTAAGAAGAGCATGATGAGCACATCTAAGGCTTTTGAGTTAATGCATATGGACTTGTTTGGTCCAACCACATACACTAGCATTGGTGGAAACAAATATAGATTTGTGATTGTGGATGATTTCACTAGATACACATGGGTATTCTTTCTTATTGACAAAAGTGATGTGTTTGCAACATTCAAATCATTTGTCAAGGGCATTCACAATGAGTTTGAAACAACTATCAAGAAAGTTAGAAGTGACAATGGTAGTGAATTCAAGAACACTAGAATTGATGAGTTATGTGATGAATTTAGAATTAGACATCAATTCTCAGCCAAGTACACTCCTCAATTAAATGGCTTAGTTGAAAGGAAGAATAGAACTTTGATTGACATGGCAAGATCAATGTTGAGTACAATGTGAGTCATTCATTTTGGGCCAAAGCAATCAATGCGGCTTGCTATTATAGCAACTGACTCTATTGTCACCCCATGATGGAGAAGACATCTTATGAGCTTTTGAATGGAAGAAAGCCCAATATAGCATACTTTCAGGTTTTTGGTTGTAAATGCTACATACTGAAGAAATGCGCTAGATTGAGTAAGTTTGAAAAGAAATGTGATGAAGGTTTCTTGCTTGGTTACTCCATTACTAGCAAGGCTTATAGAGTTTGGAATTTGGCTAGTGGTACTCTTGAGGAGGTTCATGATGTGGAGTTTGATGAAACAAATGGTTCCCAAGAGAAAGATGAGAATCTAGATAATGTAAGAGGCACTCAATTGGTCAATGCAATGAAGAACATGGATATTGGTGATATAAGGCCTATAGAGGTGATTGATGTTGAAGATGATAAGAATCAAGTGCTCTCTAACTCAAATGTGCAAGCTAGGGTTCTCATGATCAAGTTCAAGCAAGAACTAGTGATGACAAAGTGCAAGATCAACAACAAGTGGCTAGTTTATCATCTCAACCAAGTGATCTATCAAATGCAAGTAATCAAGTGTAAGTGCTTCAACCAACCAATGTTGTAAGAGATCATCTCTTGGACACTATCATAGGTGATATTTCAAGAGGTATGGAAACTAGATCAAGATTGCCTTCATTTTGTGAGCATTTCTCATTCTTGTCATCCATTGAACCTAAGAACATAGATGAAGCTTTGAAGGATGTTGATTGGGTCAATGCTATGCATGAAGAGCTAAACAACTTCATAAGAAACCAAGTATGGGAGTTAGTTAAGAGGCCTAAGGATTATAATGTGATTGAAACTAAATGGGTCTTTCAGAACAAGCAAGATCAAGATGAGATAGTAATAAGGAACAAAGCAAGATTAGTGGCTCAAGGTTATACTCAAGTTGAAGGTCTTGACTTTGGAGAAACATATGCCCCAGTTGCAAGATTGGAAGCAATTAGGATCTTGTTAGCCTATGCTTATTCCCACAACATCAAGTTGTACCAAATGGATATGAAGAGTGCATTTCTCAATGGGTACATCAATGAGCTTGTGTATATTGAGCAACCTCCCAGTTTTGAAGATGAGAAGAAACCCAACCATGTTTACAAGTTGAGGAAGGCTTTGTATGGATTGAAACAAGCACTAAGAGCATGGTATGAGAGATTGAGGGATTTCCTACTCTCTAAGGGATTCAAGATGGGAAAGGTTGACACCACTCTCTTCACCAAGAAGCTTGAAAATGACTTATTTATTATGCAAATCTATATTGATGATATCATATTTGAGTCAACAAATTAAGATTTTTGTGAGAAATTTGGCAAGATGATGGCAAGTGAGTTTGAGATGTCCATGATTGAAGAGCTTAGTTACTTCCTTAGTCTTTAAATCAAGCAAATGAAGAATGACACATTTATGAGTCAAGGCAAGTATATCAAGGATATGCTCAAGAAGTTTGGAATGGATGATAGTAAAGCTATTAGTAGACCAATGGGGACAAGTGGAAGCTTGGATAGTGATGCTAGTGGCAATATGGTGGATCAAAAGATGTATTGGTCTATGATTGGAAGCCTACTCTATGTGACCGCATCAAGACCGGATGTGATATTTAGTGTATGCATGTGTGCTAGATTTTAAGCCTCACCAAGAGAGTCATTTGAAAGCAACAAAGAGAGTATTGAGGTACTTAAAGCATACACAAAATGTTAGATTATGGTATCCCAAAGGAGCAAGATTTAAGTTGATTGGATATTCGGACTCTGATTATGTGGGATGCAAAGTTGAGAGAAAGAGCACATCGGGCATATGTCAACTCTTGAGAAGATCACTTATGTCTTGGTCATCAAAGAAGCAAAATAGTATAGCACTTTCAACCACCGAAGCAGAGTATATTTCGGTCGATAGTTGTTGTGCTTAATTACTTTGGATAAAGGCTACTTTGAGCGACTTTGGAATTAAATTCAAGCAAGTGCCATTGCTATATGACAATGAGAGTGCCGTAAAGCTCACCAACAACCCGGTTCAACATTCAAGAACAAAGCATATTGATGTCTGCCATCATTTTATAAGAGATCACCAATAAAAAGGGGACATTTGTATTGAGAGTGTGGGCACCAAAGATCAACTTACCGATATCTTCACCAAGCCACTTGATGAGAAGAGGTTTTGCAAGCTAAGAAGTGAATTAAACATACTTGACTTCTCCAATATGTGTTGATGCACCTCCAAATTTATATATGATATGCCTCTCCTTTGAGCAATCTAAGGTAAAAGTTGATTGACATGGCATACATCTTTGCTAAGGACATGTTTAGTGCATCTAGACATATTTCACATTCGAATAGGCTCATTCATGAAAATCAAATGAATTTGATGCTTGTATGGTACCACTATTGCTTGTATGTTTGAAATGATCTAGTGATAACGTATGACATGTTTGTGGGCTTGTAAACCTAGTGTTTGATCTAGAAAATAAGCTACAAGTGTTTAACTCAATATGGTACAAGATAACCCTTATTTGGAGGTGTGAAGAAGCTTGTCCTTGGATCAAACTAAGTTAAATATCTTTTGCAAGTAATCTAGATTGAACCAAATTGAGAAAATGATCCTCATTTCACATGGTTTTACTCTAATCTATCTATAATTTGAGCTCACTTTTTGTGCTAATTATTGACAAAGGGGGAGAGAAATTCACAAAGATAGTAAGATAGGAGGAGCAAATAAATGAAATGACATTATAAGGGGATCAATAAAAAAATACACATAAGTAGGGGGAGCAAGCTCATAAACTTGTATGTTGTACTTGAATGTGCATTTCATATATTTGCTTGCATGGCACAAGTTTTAAATTTGAATATCCATGCTTGTGTGGTGTATGCTAGTTATAGGCTTGAATGATGAAATGAGAGACTAGCATGCATAGGCTAAAGTAACTAGACTTATGTTCATTATATGACAACTAGACCCTTGCTAGTAATGTTGATTTCATGGGGTATTCTAGTTTTTGTGTATGTCTAGTTACTAATGGTGCTAAGGAAAGTATATTGGTGCACTCCGATTGGTATCATGCTTCAAAGGTCCATCTCTTATACCTTAGCATTATTTGGTAGACATTGTCTCCTATATTTCCTATCTAAGCATATGTGCAAGCTACAATCCAAACTCTTAGCACGTATGTAGGGGGAGCAATTACTACCATTTGGAGTTCATGAAACTTGTCCATATTTTTTTACACATGGTAAATATGCTTAGGCAAGCAATGTGGATTCAATTAAATTTCAACTCATATCTTTGTGAAAGGGTTGTCATCAATTACCAAAAAGGGGAAGATTAAAAACTCTAGTTTGGTTTTGGTTAATTGATGAAACCCTAAGTGCTAACCTAGTTTATCAAAGTGATTATGGGATAGGTAGCACTACTCCAAGTGATGAAGCAATGGTGAAGATCATGACGATGGTAATGGCATGGTGATGATCAAATGCTTGAACTTGGAAAAGAAGAAAGAGAAAAACAAAAGGCTCAAAGCAAAGGTATAAATAGTAGGAGCATTTTATTTCGGTGATCAAGACACTTAGCGAGTGTGATCACATTTAGGTTAGATAGCCATACTATTAAGAGGGATGAAACTCGTATTGAAATGCGGTTATCAAAGTGCCATTAGATGATCTAACTCAATGCATATGCATTTAGGATCTAGTGGAGTGCTAACACCCTTGAAATGCTTTGTGAAAATATGCTAACACATGTGCACAAGGTGATACACTTGGTGGTTGGCACATTTGAGCAAGGGTTAGAAACCTCACCGCTGGAGTGTCCGCCCGTAGAGTGCGGATAGTCCGATGGTGCCACTGATGCCCTAGATAGAAAAGACAGGAGTTCATAGAGTGACCGGATGCTGGTGGTGTTGTGACCGGACGCTGGGTTCAGAGTCCGGTCAGCAGCAGCAGTGAGCACGCGTCTCGGTCTTGTGATAGGACGCTGGCACGAAGAGTGACCGGACGCTGGCAGGGTGTGTCCGGTCAATGCTGACGTATGCTGACGTATGGTGCACAGTGGAGAGATTGAGTGACCGAACGCTGGGTGAGTCTGGTCGGGCATGACCGGACGTGTTCGGTCGTGAAAATTCACGTTTGGAACCTTACTAGAAATGACCAGACCCTGAGGTCCAGCGTCTGGTCACCTCGCAGCAGCGTGTCCGGTCATCACTTAACCGTTGGGATCGGGTGCTCATTATTTGAAGAGAGGGGACACGTGGCGTGTATCGTGCGACCGGACGCTGGGGTCCAGCGTTCGGTCAGCCCGTGTTCAGTGCAGTGAGTAGCCCAACGGCTCTATTTCGTGGGGGCTTCTATTTAAGCCCTATGGCCGGCTCAAGCTCACTCTCTTGGACATTTGCATTGATATAGCAACCTTGTGAGCTTAGCTAAAGCCCTCTCACTCATCTCCATCATTGTTTCATCATTATTGTGAGATTAGAAGAGAATCCAAGTGTATTGCTTGAGTGATTGCATCTAGTGGCACTTGGCATTCGTATTTCACTGCGGGATTCACTTGTTACTCTTGGTGGTTGCCGCCACCTAGATGACATAGAGCAGCGAGGATCATTGAGCGGAGGTTGGTGATTGTCTCTGGCTCTGATCGTGGTGATTGTGAGGGGTCTTGTGCCTTCCCCGACGGAGAGCCAAAAGATAATTCTAGTGGATTGCTCGTGTCATTGAGTTACCTCACTTGTGGGTAGGTTCTTGCGGTGTCCAATTATGTGGATGAGGTTCATGCAACACCTCTTAGCTGCCGAACCACCAAGTGTTGGTTGACACAACAGAGACTAGCGTGCCGACAAGCACATGAACCTTGGGAGAAAAATTAGTTGTCTCTTGCGCTTTGGTATTCTCCCGGTGATTGATTTAGTATTCATCTTGTAATTGGTTCACTCCTCTACACGGCGGTATAATCACCCTACTCACTCATTTATATACTTACAAACTAGTTGTAGCAAACTCTTTAGTGTAATTAGAATTGAGAGTTTGCTTTGTTTTTTTAAGTTCATCTAGTGGAGCTCTTTAGAGTAGCAAGATTGAGAGCTCTTAGTGAGTAGTAACATTACAAGTTGTGTGCCTAGTAATCATTATAACTAGAATTATTGGATAGGTGGCTTGTGACCCTTGTAGAGCTAGAGTAAGTTTACATTTTGTTATTTGTCATACTAATCAAATTGCTCTAGTTGATTTGTAGATTTTTAAATAGGCTATTCACTCCCCCTCTAGCCATATTAGGACCTTTCAATGTTGTAGTTCACAACAAAAGTTTCATATTCTTTGGACAAGGAAGCAAAAACCAAATGAATAAGGAACTCATCCTTGAGCCCCAAATCCATTGGCTTTAGCTTCAAAGCCGTGTTGCTCATCTTTCAGTATGTGCTCTCTAACATCGCCACCAGTGTATTTTTCATTGAATAATTTCTTGATCAAAGTACTGGCATAAGCCTTTGAAGAGCCAGTGAACTGACTCTCCATCTTCTTAAGATACTCTGTGGTGGTATCATAATCTAGGATAGACCTTTTTATCGCATCTAAAATAGTGAAATTAGCCACCATCAAGCACTTGCGGTTTGAAAATGTCCTATTTCTTGCGTTCGAGATCATATTTCATCCGCACTTCTGCATGATCTCACTACCAAGCAGTAAAATCAGCATCAGTCTCATTATCTTCCCTCACCGGGTCCACTGGCTTAGTCGGACATGGAGAGATAAGCGCTAGGTCATTTTTAGATAGCGCAAGTGCTACTTTATACTTCTCTCGTCACACCCTGTAGTTGCCGCCTTCAAGAGGCGGTATGTGCGAGATAAAAATCATTGGGTTGAGTCCTGAAAAACACCGTAAGAGATAGTGAGAAAATATGACATCATAATTACATGCTTTAATTTAACGTTGGTCAAAATTAAAATATATAACATTCTTATACACTAATTCTACATCACCGTTGGGTAGAAATAGAATTAATGAATGAAAAACTTATGAATAAACATTATAATATTGCTATTTTCAACATTGGTCAGAAAAATAATAATATTATAATTTATTGACTAAAAATGACTACTCTTCAAATTAAATTCTTCTATTAATTCGAATTTAATTAGAAGATAATAAACTTTAACATTATAGTGAAAATATGAAAAAAATATTTATCTACTTTTTAGAAGCATTTAACTATACTAATCTACTCTCTAAAAAAATTATTCCATTGGTTCAAATTTTGACAGAGATTGAAACTGGACAAAAATTATCAAAATTTGCTTCTAAAAATGAATAAAACAATAACAGAGTCATACTGTTCATTTGGCCTAGCTCGTTGAAATAGTGCTCGGCCCAGCGGCGAAATGTCGCCCGCGCCGCCGCGCTCGCGGCCTAGCGGTGGCCCAACAGAGCGCGTGCACGCCCGCTCCCCGCGCCTAGGGTGCAACCTAGGCCTGGGCCAGGATTCTCCTTCCCCGCCTAGGCCAGATGTGGCCCATTCAATCGGAGCCGTCCATCTTGATCCGATGGACGTTCGTCGTTCTCGCGGGTATAAAAACGTCAATCGCGGTCGAGCGCCTGAACCCTAGGTCATTCTTCACTTGCTCTTCTCTCTCTTCGTCGCGATGTCGGCTCTTTCTCCCACTCTCATTTTGAACCACGATGGCTCAAGGGAGAAGTGTGGTGGCGCCGCGGTGGCGCCCTTCGTCGGTGCACGCATGCGGCTTGATCCACATGCGACGTCGTCGAGCGGCACCACGGTGGTGCACTTTGTGCCCCCACATGCGTTGCGGTGGAGGCTCTCCCTAAACCCTAGATCTTACTAGCACCGCCGTGGGTCCTCTCGCCGGAGCGTGCGCTCCCTAGTGGGTGAGTGCGGTGCCGTCAAATGATCCTGTGATGGTGTCCTCGGTCGGGGCTCACGCGCACGGCGACGAGCGTGGCTCGGCTATCTCCCCGCGTGCCGGCGAGGCGGCGACGGAGTTTCTTGCCACACGACTGCGGTGGTGATGGCGGTGAGAAAAACTGGGTGGGTCTCTTCCCCTCTCCGTCCATTCTTCTAGGGTTAGGGTTAGGGTTTCGGGTTGGAGTTCGATCTACTTGAATCACCTCCTTCTAATTTTTTCTACTCGGTTTTCTACCCCGATAAGCTAGATCTACGCCTAGTTAGGCGACTAATACCACTGTTGAAGTTACATGATCATCTAACCATAGATCTAGCATGTAACTGATATTTGGAATAAATAGGAAGTCCTAAAACATGAAGTAGTACGTGATTTAGAGATAGAAGGAGAGAGAGGGCACAGAGATGTAAACCATCGACCGACTTCGTAGAAGACGAGCTAGCCATGGGGTTGCTTGTCGGTGGCACAGTGAAGCCCGACGGTGAAGGCACTGTCGTGGTGGCGGCGGTGCAGAGATGGCGGTGGTCGGTGGCGGAGCTTCTCGTCGCTAGTAGCGTCCCCTTTCTAGATCGGCTATGGTTAAGATGTAGGTGGGGTGTCTGACGGCTAAGGTTAACCTCGTGCCTTGTGCCTCGGTCCTCACCTCTCTTTTTATGGCGCTGTGCGACAGAAGTCACCAACCATGGAGCATTTGGACGTCCCTGATTAAGACGCGGATCCAAGTGCCCAATTGATCATGGGTAGAGATCAATCTAATATGTGGTTAAGGATGGCAATGGGTAAATCCTCATCGGGTATGGCCACCCCAGACCCATCCCCGTCATAAAAATTTGGTACCACCAGAATACCCATACCCATTATGGGTGGGGAATTTTTGCCCAGACCCATACCCGGTCGGGTAAATCATACCCGTCAGGTCACCCGTACCCGCCAATAATTTATTCACGCACATGAAATTCAACAATTCAACAGCAACCACCACTAACCAGAGCACATAAAATTAGTCAAATAATAGCATATAATAATATCTTCTACAAATTAAGATTCTTTTCCATTTAGTTTATCCTCTACATTAGTCATGATTAATGTAGAAGTTACTGATTATAGACATGGTTTCGGGAACTTTTCAGTGGAGTATTGGACTCGTTGACTCCAGAACAATTGATGCACTGCAACACTGAAGAAGAGTGTAGCAATCTTGCAAGTACCCTACCTCCTGTTGAAGCAGCATTGCTTAAATGGGCCATCAATCTCATGGCAGATGTGGTGGAAAATAAAAGCTACAACAAGATGAATGCTCTCAACATTGCTATGATTTTTGCACCAAATATGACCAATGTTACTAGCAAGCAAATTTATTTCTCGCTACATGCATTACTTTTCAGAATCTGTAGTCTAACCACGGAGCATTGATCTCTTTCAGATGGCCGGGTATTTTTCACCCATGGGTAAATGGTTACGGGAACTGTTGGAACATACCCATACCCGTGTACCCGATGGGTGAAGGGTTTAGTCCATTTACGTACCCGTGGGTAGTATGTTTAGTCCATATTTAGACTCTAATGGAGTAAATACCCGTCGGGTATGTGGTCGTGGGTTCCCATTGCCATCTTTATATGCGGTGTTACACTACATATATGTGCTAATGATGACTATTGAAGGATTTTGTAATTTTTTTTACTAGTATAATAGTATTCGATTCGACATCCCGTGACGTGACATCGTAAGCCTTTACACAGGAGATTAAACGAACCCTAATTTCCGTCCGCTCCCTCGTCCGCACGTGCCGCGCGGCGAGCCCGCGTCGCTGACAGGTGGGTCCGTGTCGTGCCGAAAGATGCTGCTCCCGGGCCCCGCAGCACCTGCGGCGCCACCTGGCAGTGAGGGCGAGCCCGGGCATTAAATCTCCGCACCCACCTGTCTCCTTCCTCCTCTCTCCTCTTTCTCTCGCCTGCTCCACCACACCGCTTTGCCGCTCCGACCCGCCTCCCCGATCTCCGCACGCTCCGGCGAGCGGGGCCCGACCACCGGCCAGCGAGTCGAATATCCCCCTACGCCCACGCTGTCACGCGCGCCGCCATTAGGTGTCACCCGTCCTTGCGCCGCCGCAGCCAGCAGCCTTCGACTTCCGATCTGCGAGCTAGCGATTCGCCGCTGAGGAGTGGGACCCGTCGCTCCGCAGCCGAACCCCAAGGCAGCCGCCGCACGCGGCGAAGGCCCAGGCCACACGCGTCATCCTCGCGCCGAACGACCGACGCTGGTGGAGCGCGGTCCACTCCCCGCGCGCGCGCGCTTCGCCTCCGCTGAAACCGCGCCCCTGCCGGTGCGAGTGTCCGGGAGCTTCCAAACCCTAGGGCCCGGCATCGACTGAGACAGAGAGCGGAGCCTAGGCCTCGCCGCCCGCGGGGATCGAGGGAGTGATGCGCGGATCGGGGCGGCGGGTGCGGCGCGGAAGCTCGGCCGCATGAGGTGCCTCGTCGGCGGCGGCGTCCAGGACAGCCCGCGCGCAGCGGCCAAGAGGGTATCGCCGGCGTCGTGGCGGCTGGACACCGCCGCGCCGGAGGCGGAGGCGGCCAAGGGGCCCAGGGTCTGCTTCAGGCCGCGGGACGTCATGGAGACGGTGCACGAGGTGGCCATTTACATCCACCGCTTCCACAACCTCGATCTGTTCCAGCAAGGGTGAGAATTGCTCGTTTTTTTTTTCTGTAATTCATTTTTTTTTGTCGCGAAAACTTTTCTCGGGTTTAGTTTGTTTACTGCCTTTTAGGGAGAAAACATGAAAAGTTCAGAGTGCTTTGATGTAAAGGGTACGACCGCTACGCATTCCTAGGCTAAATGTTTGGATTTCCTCGAGCATTCCGGCGTTGCTTTCCTTGGCTTTCCCGTTCGGTCGGTTGTTTCTAGGCATTTCACCTCGCGGATGAGGAATTCTGATTTTACCCATGATTTTGTTCCCCTCAGTCCCTCACTGCAGCTTTGTACGTGAGTTATGTGCGACAATTCTCACTGATGCCGCATGTGAAGCCTTTTTGTCACTTGTCTGTGTAGTGTAAACGTTTACTGTTTATTCTTTCTTTCTTCTGAGATGATTTTTGTATTATCTGCAGATGGTATCAGATGAAGATTAGTGCAATGTGGGAGGAAGGTGGCAACAAAACACCGGCTTCGCCTGCCAGGGTCGTGCAATATGAAGGTGTGCACCTCTCTGGGCACTGAATAGCGTGATTTGATCTTCTGGTCCCATATCCATCATTTTCAACATGTGCTTGCATTGGAAGCGAATGGTTAGATTGGTACACGTGCTAGCATGCAGTTGGTATTGTTGTCCGTAGTAGTACTAGAATCTATCTGGACCATGTGATACTGAAAGCAGAAACTTACGTATTTACACGGGAGTATATGTTATGATTTCTCAGAGGTACCCTATGTCTAGAGACTACCAGACCATCTTTGTTTCCATCTAAATTCTACTTTGATAACATCAAGAAGTTTGTCGAGCAGCTGGATACGGAACATAACTGTGCAAGCGTGTCATAAATAGTATCCCCTTGTTTCTATACTTGCCATGTGTTACTTAGAGCATATCTAACAATCCCAATAGTTTTGTAAATGCTCTATTCCTTTCATTGTCACCTCAATAGTCAAATTGTGCAAGCTCAAGGATACATTTCCCTTTCGTGTTAAAGTGATGATGATGATGAACTACGGAAAAGTGAAAGCGCAACTAAAGTATGACCATGAGGGAGCTCCTGTCAAACTTTTTGTTATGGTGTTTATGGAGAATGTGAACACATTTGCACTGGATCATCTCTTGAACTTGTTTGACAATGATGTAGTCTCCAGATCCCTTTTTGTTGTAAATTAGAGAAGTATCAGGGGATTTTGGTTGATGTTGATCCTCTTTTAAGCCCTCTCTGTAGCTGTCAATCTTTTAGCTAATAGATAATGACATGGTAGGTGGATTGTGCAGCTTGTGATGTTGGTGCGGATGATGCATTGGGCATTTGGAGAATAGATGACGTCGACAATAGCTTCCACACACAGCCGTTTCGGATCAAGTATGCCAGACAAGATATCTATCTATCGGTCATGGTGTCTTTCAACATATTAAATAGTGAAGAGGAGGTTGGCATTTTGACATACCACCTTTTTATTTGAATTAAGATTACTGTACCCTTATAGTCTGGTATATTTGTTCAAGGGTCCAGCGGCTTCGGCTGTGATGTTGAAGTTTGAGCTGATATATGCCCCAACCCTAGACAATGGGTGAGTAGACGTTTTACCACTTGCGCTCTCTCTTCCAAGTTCCAAGACTTTCTGCATCTTCAGTGCACATGTATGTACAAATATCATTTGCAATACTGACCATGCTTTTGCTTTTCTGAGTTCTAGGTCTGAGCTTCAAGCTTCCAGTGTCACATCTTCAGCAGCTGTGCACGAATTTAGGATCCCACACAGAGCGCTCCTGGGTCTGCACTCGTACTGTCCAGTTCACTTTGATGCGTTCCACTCTGTGCTTGTTGATCTGACATTACACATAGTGTACCTGAAAGCTGGTGCAATTAAATCATCATTGAAGGTACACAGGTTTGTGAAGCTTTAGCTTTAATGTTCTTCGAAAATGGGGGTCCAATGCATGCTTGTTTTACGTTGTAACTTCCTAACAACTTGGATACTGTGAATAACCTCTGTCATGTCCATATAAAACTGTACATTGGAATGTTTAGCTCAAATCTAGTGCTATTCCGGATCGAAGCACTTGGAGTTTGAATGCACAACTAAAAATAATATTTTTTTAACACTCCCGGCACAACTCTTGTGGGATGGGCTGGGAACACGTACTGCATGCAGAGATGCAACTCTGAACCTTTTTAACAATCTTGCTATGCTCAGGAGTTGTTTGAAATAAATGTCTGAGATCAAATTCTATAGGTTCAAATTTACTTCATTGTTTAATGGTCTTTTTTTTTCTCTCTCAAAAACGCAGGTGAGCTGCATTTCTTTGTACTAAGAAGGGAGTCATCATGTACTCCCTCCTCTTTCCAAATTGTAAATCGTTTTAGATTTTTCCCAAGTCAAACATGTCTTGGTAAATGCAATATCAAAATATATTTTGGGGTGTATTTAATCTAATGAATCCAGTTTGATGTTGTAGTTTTTTGTGCATTTTATTTTTTCTATAAACTTAGACACTTAGTCAAAGTGAGAAATTTGACTTAGGAAAAACTAAAACGACTTACAATTTAGAACGGAGGGGCATTGATTTCCCGATAATTAGATCCTGCACTGGTTGATTGTAATGTTTTTATTCTATTTTATTGAACATTTGAGTAAAAGTGGCATTTTATTCGCAGGTACCAGACCAAGGTTTAGGTCCAACATCATATAACATTGTTAAGGCATTATTAACTTCTAGAAAAATGTTGCTTGAAGAACTGAACAAAATCAGTGGTGCTATTGGTAAGACAGTCGAGGATTTAGACGTTGCTGACTTGAATCTTGGTAAATATGAGTCATTTAATGCATCAAAATCTGGACTACCGAATTCTAGTAAAGTGTTCCCTGCAACTGGCAAGGGTGTGGGACAGTTGGCTGGAATTTTACATGACTTCTTGGAGGTATGCTTCATTTTATGCTTATGATCATCTTGGATATATTAACGACAAGAAAGTTGTGGATTTAAAATGTGTTACGTCTGGCTTCTGCAGAGACCCAACGATATGGTTAATGGTACAGATGATTCTATGCTGTATACTCTTCCCCAGGAAGAGCTGTTTGAACTGTTTCTAACTCTGAGTGGACAGCTTTCACTTCTATGGAATGCATTCTTGAAATTTCATAGGCAAGTGTTCTATTGATTTTATCATGTACTTAAAGTGATCATACATTCTATGCTTGCCATGTCCAACAATATTCTCTTGATCTATTCAGGCTAAATAAAACAAAGATATTGGATTACTTGCACGATGTTTGGGCTATTGACAGGAAGGCAGAATGGTCAATATGGACTGTTCACTCAAAAATTGAGATGCCGCATCGCTATCTGCGGAGTATGACTGATGACTCAACTCACCATCATTCCCTTCTTAGAGGTTCTGTCTCAAGGAAGTTCCATGATGACGTAATTGCCCTCGCCAGGAAGTTCTATTCATAACTAGTATTTTTATCACTCCAATCTCTATTTAACAGTCTATATATCTGTGCAGCCTGTACAGAACTCTGTTTCACGGGCAGAACTACACAGGAAAAGCATAGCACAAATGAAGGTTTGACACTGTTCTTTTCTTTAAGAATAGTTCTGAAACATGTACTGATTTGAAGCATTTTGCAGATCAATACACAGTCTGTTCAAGATATGCATATATATGCTGATCCTTCACGTGTTCCTGTTGTTCTTATAGAACAACATGTCATGGTTGTTCCACAGCATAGTTCCAGCAAGGATCTGGCTTCGAGTCCTGAACAAAAGGATACTATTGTGCTACCTAAACTACAAGGAGAGTCTCTGGTATCCAAAAGTAGTGCTGGTAAAAAAAGTGGACGCATCTTGCGAGCTGTCATTTTTGTGCATGGTTTTCAGGCAAGCTCCATATTCGTCTCCTTTATGCTTGATCTGAGTTAAAAGTAAATACTTATCTGAATCTTTCTCTGATTTAAATAAACAGGGTCACCATTTGGATTTACGTCTTGTTAGAAACCAATGGCTTCTATTGGATCCTGGAGCTGATTGCCTAATGTCTGAGGCTAATGAAGATAAAACATCTGGAGACTTCAAAGAAATGGGTAGCAGGTTGGCTGGGGAGGTAGTTGCCTTCCTGAAGAAGAAAATGGATAAGCTTTCAAGATACGGAGGCTGCAAAGAGCTGAAGTTAAATTTTGTTGGCCATTCCATTGGGAACATCATCATTAGAAGTGCCCTGGCAGGTCTCTCCCAACTTTCCTAACAAATCTTTTCAAGAATCTTATAGATATATTGCTGATTGTTTGCCCCATCTTAATAGAACCTGCATTGCAACCATACTTGAAGAACCTCTACACGTACATGTCAATATCAGGGCCTCACTTGGGTTACTGGTACAGTTCAAATTCGTTGTTCAATTCTGGACTCTGGCTGCTGAAAAAGCTCAAGGGAGTGCAATGCATCCATCAACTCACTTTCAGTGATGATCAAGACCCCCAAAATACATACTTTTATAAGCTTTGCAAGGTACGAAGTCCCCATCTGGAGTAACTTAGGCCATTCGACTTGTTGCTGATTTATGCTAGATTTTATTTACATCAAGATAAATTTATGATTAACTATTACTGTTCTTGTTCATACAGTTGAAAACATTGGAGAACTTCAAAAATATCATATTGTTATCATCACCACAGGTTATTCCCTTTTCTCATCTCTAATAGTAATTTACTTGTGTGGAATTTGTTTTGCTGCAGTAAACAATTTGGGCTCTATAGTCCTTATAGCATGTCATGACTATGTGCATCTTTTTGTTCTTCCAGGATGGCTATGTACCATATCATTCAGCGAGAATTGAGCTCTGCCCAGCTGCATCATCAGACACCTCAAAGAAGGGTGAAGTCTTCACAGAAATGCTCAACAACTGCTTGGACCAGATCCGTGCGCCCTCATCCGACACCCGGACATTCATGCGCTGCGATGTGAATTTCGACCAGTCCAACCAAGGGCGAAGCCTGAACACCATGATCGGCAGAGCAGCCCACATCGAGTTCCTGGAGACCGACGTCTACGCCAAGTTCATGATGTGGTCCTTCCCTGACCTGTTCCGATGACGACGACACCGCTCGTCTTTGTAATACTGCCACATACCAAACCAATAGCCCACATTACTGAGTACTGACCAGGCAAGGAAAACTAAGCTTGCATAAAGGTTCCCACCAGAATCCAACACCAAGACAGGCAGGTAGCACTGTAAAGATCCTAGAAGCAATGATTTTTCCAGCTTGCTAGATCCTATTCTGTATAAATAGTTGATTCTTTTTTCATTTCATTCATAGTGCCTGTAGATTTGCACCCTTGCTGTGAATTTATAATCCTTGTCGTCTGGTGTATTTAACACTTTCAGTTTAGGATGTGCTGACAATCAGTGTGCTTATGTCCAAATAAGCCTTTTTTTTTTTTTACTTTTGATTGATTTTTACTAGTCACCTTCGTTTTTGTGAATGCTGTAAAGCCTGCAACCTGCTTTGTATTGTACATGCAGACGATCAGCCTGTCTGATACTAGATCTGGATGGTCCTGCCTCGTTGCCCTGCCGTCCAGGGTGGTGTTTCTGTTTGGTGAAGTTGCTGTAGGAATATTTGTTCTGGCATCTTTCCGTAGCTGGATCTGCATGTGCTTCTAAAACTGTATCCTCATGCCGTCCGTGTCTCGTGCGGTCAGGCTCGTGTCAGTGCTGCGTATGTGCGTGACATGCTGGCTTTTCCGGAGGCAGGCGAGACCACCATGACCTGGTGTCTGGTGTGGATGTTGTCTGCACGTCTGAACCCTTCCAGAAGAGAACAGCAATTCTAGTAAGCGGTTGACTGTAGAAAAAACAGAGGTGGTTGATCCTTTCATCACCGGGTCAAGGCGACGAACGGTGGGAGACTCCGCCGCCGAACCCGGTCGTCGTGCCGACCTCCGGCGGTGACCGGTGATGTGAGAGCGAGCTGTGCCGGGGACCGGGCGGAGGGGCCCTGTCTGTCGCCGCGGACGGAAAGGTGACGCGAGGGACCGCGGGTCAGGTCGCCATTACGGCGACCAACAGTAGCAGCCAGCCGGCCGGCCGGCCGGCCCGGGGACGGGGAGAGCGACGGCATGTTGCTGTTGCTGCAGCACCAGCTGGGTGAGAGAGCCTACCACTGCTGAACAGAACAGAGCTGCCCTCTGCTCTGACCAAGAACGATTCTGCAAGGGTCTCCGGAGGACAGCTCACGGCAGTGACGGGCATCTGGATGCCCAAACGAAACAAGCTTCTCCCATGTCATCCTCTGGATCACCATAAAGCATCCAAAAATATGAGACGAGTAATCAGTACATAGATGGGAAATGTTTGACCATCAGCAGATGATGGTGGATTCCAGCTGCATTTCAACAAAGCTCGCAAGGAAGACGACCTTTCCTAAGTTTCTGCTAACTACAGGTGTCAAATCTAGCAGAAACAAGATCACGAGGGAGTAGACGCTACAATCAGCAAACGTGACGGTTGGAGATTTCGGAGTGCCCAAAGAAAAATGGCGATTGCACTTAAGTTCAGCGAGAAACGGCTGGCTCTGGTTCAACGTTTGTTCAGGCCATATCAGTGTTTTCTCCTTTCTTTTCAGAGTGTAACAATATACAGTATACAACAGAACACAAGCCAATTGATTCATCGTGAACCCAATGAAACATAATTTTCCGAACATGTCAACTTTTGAAATTCAAATCACACAGAACTTGTGTGACAGCGTTGTAATCTTGAGACAGCAAAATATAAGAACGATACCAAACTGTAACCGGCAAATTCAGTTACAGAAGAAAGCTGGCTTCCCCCATTTCCATAACTCCGGGAGTACATTTGTCAGTGTTTTCGGACCACCGACGAGTAAATTTGTATTTGCGCGTCTGGCTCAGATGGTGTGTTTGGAGGACACGAGGATTTATACTGGTTCGGATAGAACGTCCCTACGTCCAGTTCGCTGCTGCTCGTGTTACCGGCACTTGGTTTGCAGTAGGGGTTACAAACAGACGAGAGAGGGAGATGTTTACACCAAAATCTAGAAGAAGAGGGCGGAAACTCGCAGGCTTCCAAGATTGTGCCAATCAAGGAGTCCATTGAGTAAGAATTGATATCTGCCGGGTCAACTGCGACATTGGGATCGGTTCTCTCCGAATGACGTTAGCAGATAACGATGACGAAATATGATTGGCATCGAGAAAATACATATCGGACTCTACAAAAGGGGAAAGAATAGAGTCCAAGTTATCTTAAGATATGAATGTTTTCTTCGCACCAAAGATTGTACTGAGTCGTACTCGAGTAGGATTCGTTTTTAGGCGTCGGGTATAAATACCAAACCCCGACTATTGTAAAAGACACACCATCAATCAAATACAAGTTATTTACTTTTTCGGCTCCGGCCACCCCTTAGGAGTAGGAGTAGAGTAGATCTCGACGAGTTCTTCAACAAGTACGGCTGCATCGACCCGGTTGACCTCCACTGCTTGTCTGTAAGTATCGTCATGGCTTATACCTCTGTTCATATGGCTGCATCGATCCGGTCGACCTCCATTGCGACTCTGATATGAGTTAGTTATCGACCCTTGTCTAGTTCAAGTACGGCTGCATCAATCCGGTCGACCTCCACTGCTCGAACTAGATTAAGGTCAAGTTATCGGCTCTATCTAAGGGTGGCGTTCTTTCGGATAGATTCATTAAGTTATCGATATTGCTTATTGCTTCTATTGTTTATTTAATTACAACAATATCACTTCACTCGATTGGGATTGATCTAGATCGGCCTTATATCTTTGTTTACCCATCATTTGTTAATCTAAACTGATTTAATCTGCACTTTAAACGATGAGTTATGTTTTATCGGCCGTTTTACGTCAATCTTGATCGTGCATAGCGTGCGGTTAAGGCGTGTTTGATCTTGAGTAGATCTATTGGCTAGCGAAAACTGTTCCATGACTCGTTATCACAGCCTGTGTGATTCTGCCTCACACCCCACTATTAGCACCGTGGAGTGAGGATCGTTAGTTGGTAGATCTATTCTTGAGAGGGCATGACCTTAACTGTGCGTTATGCCTGAATCGGTTGTTTTAGCCGATATCGAATGCTTTCACGAACAGTTCACGTCACGAGACCGTTGAAGTAGCGGTAGGTTGAAAGATATGTTAGCCCCATGATCTTATTATTGTATTACGGCCTACATGATTCTGCCTCATGTCCCACTGATATAGTAATACGTTAGGGTCATCGAGTCTATTGTTGTTTCTACGGCCTACATGATTCTGCCTCATGCCCCACTGGTCATAGCGATAGATGAGATCTAATATGTTCATTAGATTTATCTCTATTAAATGATTGAATGGTCATGAACTGTTTCTTTTATAAAAAAATGGTTTGATTACTTACAGTCATTGGCTCAGTATGAACTAATTATTGTTAATATCTTATGGCCATTGACCAATATTTGTTTAAAGAATGATACTTATCCCGAATGATAATCAATTCTTCTTACATAACCTCATGAGCTTTAACCGATTTATTTTTATAAATATACTAGAATCGGCTATTTAGTCGATCTCCTTTCATATCGGCTCTCAGAGCCGCACATTCAGGACTGTCTGGCAACACCGGCATGTTCCGCCCTTAATTACTGATAAGATATCTCTCCTTGTCAATTACAGGGTTAAATTGACTAGCACGTCTCGGGAGGAGTGCGTAGGATCGACCATCCCTGCGCTGAAGCTAGGCGGATCTTCAGCTCCATCGAGCGGACCCTTCCGGCTTGCTCGTGTGTCCTCGGCACGAGACGAAATTCCGTGTCGACACACGTTTCTGGCACGCCCGGTGGGACTCGAACCCACAATCGCTTGATAGCGGTTCACAACAACAACGACATCGTTATGCTGCATTATGAAGATCTACCTGATGGGGATAAGGGTATCATCAGCAAGGCTATAGAAGAGTTTTAGAATAAGTGTTTGTTGTCCTACACTAAAACACGTGACAACATAATTGTTCAGAAATTTCCACTACCAAGAGTTCTATTACACGGGCAGATGAATACAATCGAGAAAATACATATCGGACTCTACAAAAGGGGAAAGAATAGAGTCCAAGTTATCTTAAGATATGAATGTTTTCTTCGCACCAAAGATTGTACTGAGTCGTACTCGAGTAGGATTCGTTTTTAGGCGTCGGGTATAAATACCAAACCCCGACTATTGTAAAAGACACACCATCAATCAAATACAAGTTATTTACTTTTTCGGCTCCGGCCACCCCTTAGGAGTAGGAGTAGAGTAGATCTCGACGAGTTCTTCAACAAGTACGGCTGCATCGACCCGGTTGACCTCCACTGCTTGTCTGTAAGTATCGTCATGGCTTATACCTCTGTTCATATGGCTGCATCGATCCGGTCGACCTCCATTGCGACTCTGATATGAGTTAGTTATCGACCCTTGTCTAGTTCAAGTACGGCTGCATCAATCCGGTCGACCTCCACTGCTCGAACTAGATTAAGGTCAAGTTATCGGCTCTATCTAAGGGTGGCGTTCTTTCGGATAGATTCATTAAGTTATCGATATTGCTTATTGCTTCTATTGTTTATTTAATTACAACAATATCACTTCACTCGATTGGGATTGATCTAGATCGGCCTTATATCTTTGTTTACCCATCATTTGTTAATCTAAACTGATTTAATCTGCACTTTAAACGATGAGTTATGTTTTATCGGCCGTTTTACGTCAATCTTGATCGTGCATAGCGTGCGGTTAAGGCGTGTTTGATCTTGAGTAGATCTATTGGCTAGCGAAAACTGTTCCATGACTCGTTATCACAGCCTGTGTGATTCTGCCTCACACCCCACTATTAGCACCGTGGAGTGAGGATCGTTAGTTGGTAGATCTATTCTTGAGAGGGCATGACCTTAACTGTGCGTTATGCCTGAATCGGTTGTTTTAGCCGATATCGAATGCTTTCACGAACAGTTCACGTCACGAGACCGTTGAAGTAGCGGTAGGTTGAAAGATATGTTAGCCCCATGATCTTATTATTGTATTACGGCCTACATGATTCTGCCTCATGTCCCACTGATATAGTAATACGTTAGGGTCATCGAGTCTATTGTTGTTTCTACGGCCTACATGATTCTGCCTCATGCCCCACTGGTCATAGCGATAGATGAGATCTAATATGTTCATTAGATTTATCTCTATTAAATGATTGAATGGTCATGAACTGTTTCTTTTATAAAAAAATGGTTTGATTACTTACAGTCATTGGCTCAGTATGAACTAATTATTGTTAATATCTTATGGCCATTGACCAATATTTGTTTAAAGAATGATACTTATCCCGAATGATAATCAATTCTTCTTACATAACCTCATGAGCTTTAACCGATTTATTTTTATAAATATACTAGAATCGGCTATTTAGTCGATCTCCTTTCATATCGGCTCTCAGAGCCGCACATTCAGGACTGTCTGGCAACACCGGCATGTTCCGCCCTTAATTACTGATAAGATATCTCTCCTTGTCAATTACAGGGTTAAATTGACTAGCACGTCTCGGGAGGAGTGCGTAGGATCGACCATCCCTGCGCTGAAGCTAGGCGGATCTTCAGCTCCATCGAGCGGACCCTTCCGGCTTGCTCGTGTGTCCTCGGCACGAGACGAAATTCCGTGTCGACACACGTTTCTGGCACGCCCGGTGGGACTCGAACCCACAATCGCTTGATAGCGGTTCACAACAACAACGACATCGTTATGCTGCATTATGAAGATCTACCTGATGGGGATAAGGGTATCATCAGCAAGGCTATAGAAGAGTTTTAGAATAAGTGTTTGTTGTCCTACACTAAAACACGTGACAACATAATTGTTCAGAAATTTCCACTACCAAGAGTTCTATTACACGGGCAGATGAATACAACTGAAGATGAAGACAGACGTTTCTTTAAGAAAGTTATAGACAAATCTATTCGTGATGCCATATCAAGCCATAACGAAGCTTTCTTGACATATTCCACAATGCCATGAGAGAGGCATTTGATGGGTTTCCAGTTGGTCAAGGTGGACTGGCTTATTATAACATTCCAGATCCGTCGACCCAAGGGACTAATCAAGTCGGTACCAGTCATCAAGAAGCATCACCAACTGGTAATGGTGATGTCCAGGCAGTTCAGGGTTTATCTGAATAGGCTCAAGGAACTACTACGAATCAGATACAGTATAATCTTGGACCGCTAGTACATCATGTGCAACAGCCGACAGGGCAAGGTTAGAACCAGGTGATCAATTTTGACACATTAGGCCACATACCGTCGTCGGCTCAAAAAATAGCACCATCAATTCAAAGGATCCGTAGAGATATAGATCCTTATGTCTACAATCACAGACTTCAAACAGTAAGCCAGCAAAGAACCCAGCAGATCGAGATTCCCCAAGGGTATCAGTATGGCACGGATTATAACACCCTTCACATGATGCCAAACCCAGGATATCAAGGCACATGGGGTTTCAATCCACAAATGGGTCAGCAGGTGCAGAGGAATCCGAATCCGCAAGCTAATGAGTTATTGCTGAGGGTAACCGAGATGATGAAGAATCAGTTCGGTCTGAAGCCAAAGTGGCTGACTTTTTCGTACAAATGCCCATATCCAGAATGGTATGATTTGGTCGCTCTTCCCACAAATTACAAACTTCCAGAGTTTGCTAAGTTCACTGGCCAAGACAGTACAAGCACGATAGAACATGTGAGTCGATATCTTACACAATTGGGTGAAGCATCAGTTGAGAGTGCCCATCGAGTTCGTTTCTTCTCGTCATTATCAGGGCCAGCCTTCACTTGGTTTTCATCACTACCAGTTAATTCCATTGCCAATTGGGCTGCCCTAGAGAAGAAGTTTCATATATATTTTTACTCTGGGACTAGAGAAAAGAAGATTACCGATCTGACAACTATAAGATAGAAGGCTAATGAATCGGGCACTGAATTTCTTCAGAGGTTCCGAGAAACCAGGAACTTGTGCTTCTCCTTAAATTTGGCTGATGATCAACTAGCTGCTTTAGCTGTTCAAGGAATGCTGCCAATGTGGAAAGAAAAGCTACTAGGACAAGAATTTGACAACTTGGGTGTAACAACCCAAAAATCCACACACCAAAAATCACAACTACAAATTTTTTATTGTTACCCTATGCAATGTTGAGTGACATCTGTAGGAGCCAACCCTAGGTGTTGCATTAGTTGTAAACCAACTAAACAATTTTATGAGCATGGCATGTCATTTGTTAATTATATTTATTTAAATACTAACAAATAAAATATAGCATACATTGTTAACTCAAATGGTGATTTGTATTTTTGTTTGTTTTATGTAATGCCTAACAACTCCTTTAAAGAAATAAACCATAAAGTAATTATTAATCAAACCAAAGAATAAATGCTTAAAGAGAAAACTATTTCTATTTTTGTATAACAAAACTACACCTATTTTTGTTATACAAAATAGCTAAATAAAATTCCTAATATATATAAAAGAATGTTGTGGGCCTCATATCTAAAACTCCAATGAATAAGGTACACCAATTTTGAATTCAAATTCCAAATCAATTGGAATTTAAACAAAGGAGAAGAAAAATAAAACAGAAAAAGGAAAAGAAAAGAAGAAGGCCCGCTAGCCAGCCCAGCTTGCGCATAGCAGCAGCCGGCCCAGCAAGCCAGCCCAGCTTGCGCACGGCAACACCTGGCCCCTCTAGCTAGCCTAGCGCGCTGCTCACGCCTGTGTGCCTTCCTGCTTCGCCTGCTGTCGCTGCCAACCTGACCCCACGTGTCAGCCACTCCCCGGCATAGTGTCGTCTTCCTCCCCACGCCGGCACCGCCTCCGACCGAGTCCCGACCAAAGTGACAGGCGCGGGCCCGGGGTCACATGAATCACCTGGCCCTGTCCCCTTGGTGCCACGCCCACGCAACCTCCGCGCCAACCACCCACGCCCGCGATACCGTTCGATGCCAACGGCGCATCGCCAGCCGTCCACCCCGTTCGCCATAGATGGAGCTCAGACCCCGAGGCTATAAAGCAACGCCCAGAGCCCTAGGGATTCCTCAGCTACCGCCGCCGCTTGGTGGCCCAACAGCCCGCACCGCACCGAGAGAAGAGGGTCGAGAAGGAGTTCAGAAGAGGAGGAGGCGAGCAAAGAGAGCTCAGAGGCGCCGATCACCGAAGTAGGAGCGCCGCCCCAAGCGCCTACCCCGACCCAAATCATGCCACGTGTCTAGGCCAGCCCGACCCAAATCTAGCCCCGTCCAGGCCCACCAAAGCCCAGTCGAGGCCTAACCTGGTTGAACGTTGACCGGTCAACGTTGAAGGTTGACCAGGACCCACATGTCAGCGACATAGAGACTCTGGACCCACTTGATAGTAAGAGACATCATGCTGATGTCATGACAACGTCACGCGGGTCCCACCTGTCAGTAACAAACACAGCCGAGGTGATGTCATGATGATGTCACGGTGACATCAGCTGCTCTGGCCCCACATGTCAGTGACCATGACCCGTTGACCGTTGACTCACCCGTTGACTTGACATTGACTTTGACTGGACCCACAAGTCAGTGACCCAAGAGCCTCTGGCCCCACCTGTCGGAAACGATGACGTTGATGATGTCATGCTGATGTCAAGATGACGTCAGCAGGACCCCCCCACTTGTTAGCTCAAAGCCGAGCCGATGACGTCATGCTAATGTTAGCATGCCACGTGGACTAGTCACAGCGTGACACGTGTCAGCCCATGATTAATTCAGTCTTTTCCATTTTCAGAGATGATTTAAACTTTGGAAATTCATAACTAATTCATACAACCTCAGAAAAATACGAAACCAGGATCAGAATTCATCTAAAATCGAGCTTTATGCAATGAACCTATGTTTGAGTGCATTTGGCTCTTTTGAATTTTCATTGCTTCTTGTGCTATTCTATAGACGTCGCTAACGCGACTATAATTCGAATATATGCAGACTCGGAGGAGAACCTGACGGACGAGGATCATGAGTGTCGTGAGGAGAACGGAGACGACTACACTGAAGGTGCCACATCCCACCCAATCTCGTAGCACCTATTACGCATGGCTAATATAGAACTACTATTGCTATACTTTACTGCTATAATCATACTATGATAGGACTTGCATGGTAGTATGCTTACTTGATGGCCTTTACCTTGATGCAACCTTACCCCTGCATACCCTGCTATTAGGCTAGACACACGCTTACTACTATATATCATTGCTTACACTTCTACGCTTACACTACATTAATGCATGGTGGAAACTGGTGTTATCTGGACTATGGGGAGAGTGCTGCGTGTGTGACTTGGGTGTGTGGATGGTGAGGGTTGTGTCGACCAAGTTGGAGTATACGACGAGCCTAGGGTAAGTCTTGCCTTGGGGTGCTACCTGGGTACCCCTGGAAATAGATACCAGTGGTGGGTAAATGGTATATAAGGTGGTCCTAGGTGTGAACCTGTGATGGGAGGAGCCCGGGATGGAGGTGCTATGGTGGCACGGTAAATGGAAACCCTGATAGAGACATTTTAGCTTGGTCATCCCTAAGGACTTACTAGTACTCAGATTCACCGAGAAGCCTTACGTACCACTCGCCCTAAATGGTGCGGGACGGATAGACTACTTGGTAGGATATTGCCACTACTGCTAGGTTGATAGCGGATAGTGTAAGGAGGTACGGGGCACGGAGGATTTCCCCCACACCCTTCCGAGACTTCATGGAGACCTTGTGGACCTAGTTCATGACTTACAGTTTTAGCCGTCCCAGACTAGACTTAGGGTGTACCAGGGCTGAATGGTAGAGTGGCATTATCCTAGGCTAGCAAGCGGCCAGAATCAGCCCAGTTGATGATGGTCAGCGAAGAAGGCAGATCTTGTGGTTATGTAAAACCTCTGCAGAGTGTATGGTTGATCAATCGATACATGTGCCGACTTGTCAGCTATGGACCTTTCTTGGGTTTCGCTTAAACTAGATAGTGAGATGAGTCCTTCTCTTCTTCCCCCATGAGAGAGTGTCAGACGTAGCCAGGGGCTACGGGCCTTGAGACAGTGCTGAGAGGGAGTTGGCCTATCGACTAAGCGATGGTATGGTGATGGGTGGAGATGGTGGTGTTTCGATCCCAGGATTGAAACCTGTCTCTAGAAAGGGAATGGGGTGGAATGTGTGTGGGGATGGTGTTAAAACTTGACCAACTATCATTATATACTTGACATGCTAAAACATAGGAAACCCCAGCCTTATAGGTTCCTTTTGATTATATCCAACTTGCATCCAATTTCCACAAAGCAATGCTCATAGGGTGGGAGTGGCCAGTACAAACATACTGATAAATTTTGGCACATAGGTTCTGCTGAGGAGTAGAGCTCCAAGGAGTTTAACGGTTGAAGGGTTCATTCCTACGCTCAAGTTTGGCGATCTTATCTTCAAGCTGTTCTGAATGAATGCTACTTTTGATTCCACCAATGCGGCGATGTAATAAATTATGTAATTCCGCACTATTTATACTATGATATTATCGTTGTATGGATGTGGTATTCGACTAGAAATTTGGGTAATTTGATCTACAACGGTCTTATTACACTTCGACTATGTGGATTTCCCTTCGTGGAAATCAGGTCGCTTCAGTTGGTATCAGAGCCATACTTGACCATAGGATGAAACCCTCAGAAATAGATGATAGAATAGGACGTGAACAGCCCTTCTTTTGGTTATATACCGACCCTGCATTTACTTTTATGCAAGGCTTATCTATTATTGACCTGCTAACACCTGTTCCTTAAAACATGTAGATGGCAACGAACGTCGACTGGCCGCCTCTAGGACTGCTACCTCTGGACCACGCTAAGCTTACCTTCGACCTATGTGAGCTCGAGGGTTTTGCATAGACCCTCTACTGAGTTCTCGTCATGTTAGGAGTCCCTAACAAGCTTGTCAAGGTCACCTGCACTGGGAAGCCAGCTCAGGAAGGAGGAATCGAAGGACCGATTGTCACCTCAGTCGAGTTCCTAGCTAGCACTACCTTACCTTTTGTCCCAGCTTTCACCGAGTTGACTATAGAGGACACAGTCGAGGAGGGACTGCAAGCTATCTCACACAAGGCACTTTGCAGGGTGATGAGGGACCACTATGAGCACCTGAAGACGATAGAGTTCCATCTACCTCCCTAGGCCCTCGACCTCAGCCTTACCCCTAGTGAGTAGTGTTTTGCAGTCGGCAGAGTTATCCTTGCTGAGGAGGATAGATGCCTTCGTGTCTCGGCTATCCACCTACTAGAGCAGGACAGGTACGTGACCCAGCTTGAGCAGAGGAGATGTCAGAACTAGGCCCTTCTATGGGAGTACCAGGAGCGAGACTCGTAGGGAGCACAGGAGTGAGCTAGTCTACTTGAGATAGTTGCCAAGCTACAGGACGAGCTCAACCGTCATGAAGAAGTCCACAAAACCAAGGTCGTAGACTTATAGGACAAGGCCGCTGACCTAGGCAATAGGAACTGCTACCTCGACAGCAAGGTCTTGGAGTTGCAGAGAGAGTTGGACAATAAGAAGGCCGAGTTCAACCACAGAGGAGACAAAGAAAGGTCCAAAGGGATTGATATGCTGAAAATCCAATCTTGGAACAAGACCATGACTCGATCTAGAGGAGTTCAGGAAGAAGGCCGTTCGCAACTAGGGTCACCTGATCGAGGCACTCAGGCAGAACGAGTACCTACAGGACAAGAGTAAGAGGACATGGTAGGCTTGGTAGAAGTCTGACAAGAAGCGCCTCAGGGAGATGAAGAGTATGTGGGATCAGCTACCTAAGGAGATTCATAGCAAGACAAAGCCTAGGATAGAGGAGTTTGAGTTAGCCTTGACTCGCCTCAACCTAGACGCTTGCCCTACCCTACCTAGAGCCAAGCCTACTGAGGAGCTCACTGAGGCCTTGAAGTACGTGTCCTAACTTCACAAGTCTGACGAGGAGATCGAGATCGAGAACAGTCATATCCCAGCTATGGTGTATGAGTTAGAGTAGATGACCCTACGTGGTCATGAGTCATGTCAGTGGCTTCCATTAGTTGTACCCCATGATGTACCCCTTATGAGATGTAATATGAGACACTATGCGTAGTACAATCTTCGCAAGTCTCCAAGTGTAGCCACTAGAGATGATGCTATGTAATAAAACTCATGTAATGAATGTTTGGATCTTATTTCATCTTATGGATCTTATTGCTTCTTTGTAATGAGTGTTGGATAGTATAAATGTTTTTCTTTAAATCATCAAAATCATGTAATCATACTGAATTATAAGCACTTAAGGCACAAACACTAAAATTCCTATGATTCGTGTTGCAGATGCCGAACCGCCAATCTAATCGCCTAATAAACCGTGGACGTGCGCCCACCCCCGAACCAGCCGAACCAAATGGGGGGCGTGGTGGCAACAACCGTGGCCGTGGCAGTGGCCATGGACGTGGAGGGATACCCTTCAACCTGGAGAATACCCCACCACCTAAGGAGAACATTCCACCACCACCACCACCAAACCTGGCAGAAGTGATGGCACAACAGACCCAACTTCTTGCAGCTCTTGTTAATGGAGCAAACCGTCACCAGGGAGGCCAGCAGAATGACTTCCAAAGGAAGCTAGAAGGATTTCTAAAGCTAAGGCCACCTACCTATGATGGCACCAACCCTGACCTGCTTGTAGCCAATGACTGGCTCAAGGAGATAGAGAAGAAGCTTGACCTCAATACTTTCACTGACGATGAGTGTATTGGAGCTGCCACACACCAGCTCATAGGTGCAGCATGCGCCTGGTGGGACAGTTTCAGTGATTCCCATGAGGACCCTGCCAACATCTCGTGGGAAGAGTTCCCCAAAGCATTCACTGAGTATCACATTCCCAAGGGTGTCATGGAGGCCAAAGCTGAGGAGTTTCGCAACATCAAGATGGGAAAGGACAGGGTGACTGAGTACACTACTCGTTTCACCAACCTTCTACGCTATGCACCTTCCTATGTTGTGAACTCTAAGAAGGAGAAGTTGTACTATTACCGCAAGGGACTTAACCCGCACATCAAGCTGAAGTTTGGCGGTATTGAGAGTAGCACGCTGCGTGCGTTGGTGGATCGCTACATCTAGATTGAGAAAGACCATGCTGAAGCTGGAGAGGAGTACAAGGAGAGAAAGCGTAAGCCTGAGGAGTCCTTCTGTGGTCGTGATCGCAAGAGGTTCTATAGAGATGTAGCACCCAGGGAACGCTCTTGCCACAATAGGGATGATAACCCTAGATCGAGTAGGGGTAGTGGAGGCTACACCGCCAAATACTCCCACCCTGCTCAGGATCGTTACACCCGGGACCGATATGCTCAGGACCACAACACTCAAGACCGTTTCAACCATTCTCGCTCTGTGAATGAACGCCCAGCATAGAACCGCTCCGCACCAAGCACTAGAAACTGGAAGGCACCCACGCCAACCCCTACAGGCAATACGCCTTTCACCTGCTTCGCTTGTGGCCAACCAGGTCACAAAGCCATTGAGTGCCCACATAACTCAGCTGCTCAGAAGTCTCAGTTCAAGGGATTTGCTACCCATGGGTGTCTCAACCATCTGGACGCTGAGGAAGCATAGGCTGCCCCTAACGTTGTGTATGACATGTTTTTAGTTAATGGCAATACTGCATCAGTTCTATTCAACTCTAGAGCAACTTGTTCTTACATATCATCCAAGTTTGCACGAGAGCATGACCTACCTATAACCCCATGTGAAAAGCCTATCATCACCAGTTCACCTCTAGGAGACCTAAAGTGCACACACATCTATAAGGGAGTGAGTCTTACCATTGAAGGTCTTATCTTTAAAGCCGACCTAACCCTGTTACCTTCCACAAACCTAGATGTCATCTTAGGTATGGATTGGCTAACCATTCACCGAGGTATCATATCATGTTCACCTAGATATGTCCAAGTGACCCACCCATCAGGCCAAGTTATTAGGTGTGAACTTCAGTCCGGAAAGTCCACTTCTATCCTATGTGCCCTTAAAGCCAGTTCAGAATCACAAAAAGAGGAGAAGACAGTTCATGATATGCCTATGGTCAGAGACTATCCTGATGTATTCCTTGAAGAATTACCGGGTATGCCACCAGACCGTGATGTAGAGTTTATCATTGATCTTTTGCCAGGAACAGGACCCATTGCCAAGAGACCCTATCGCATGTCAGTTGATGAACTGGCCGAGCTCAAGAAATAGCTTGATGAGCTCATATCGAAGAGATATATCAGACCCAGTGCTTCACCTTGGGGATCCCCTATTCTATTTGTTAAGAAGAAGGATGGCTCAATGAGAATGTGCATTGATTACTTGAATTTGAACGCAGTCACCATCAAGAACAAGTACCCTCTGCCAAGAATCGATGATTTGCTTGATCAGCTTCGAGGTGCTAAGTATTTCTCCAAGATTGATCTCAGATCTGGCTATCATCAGATGAAGATTCAAGAGAGTGACATCCCGAAGACAGCTTTCGTGACTAGGTATGGGCAGTTTGAGTTCACTATGGTGTCCTTTGGACTCACGAATGCTCCCGCATACTTTATGAACATGATAAATAAGGTTTTCATGAATGAACTGGATAAGTTCGTGGTAGTATTCATTGATGACATCCTTGTCTATTCACCCACTGCCGAAGAACACGAACATCATCTGAGAACTATGCTTAAGAAACTAGCCCAACATCAGCTCTACGCAAAGCTCAGCAAATGCGAATTTTGGCTATAGGAAGTTGCCTTTTTAGGCCATGTACTATCAGCTGAAGGTGTCGTAGTTGACCCGACCAAGATTGAAGCTGTGAAAGAGTGGGATCAACCCCGTAATGTGATAGAAGTCAGAAGTTTCTTGGGATTGGCTGGATATTATCGCCGATTCATTGAGAACTTCTCCAAGATAGCCCATCCAATGACCAACCTTCTGAAGAAGACTAAGGAGTTTGAATGGATGCTCACATGCGAACAAAGCTTCCAGGAATTGAAACAGAAGCTTACCACAACTCCTGTGCTAGCATTGCCTGATATCAGCAAAGATTTTGTGGTCTATTGTGATGCATCCCATCAAGGACTTGGTTGTGTGCTGATGCAAGATGGAAGAGTGATAGCATATGTGTCTCGACAGCTAAAAGAACATGAGAACCGTTACCCTACTCATGATCTTGAGTTAGCAGCAGTTGTGCATGCCTTGAAGATCTAGAGACACTACTTGATAGGCAACAAGTGTGATATCTATACCGATCACAAGAGCTTGAAGTACTTTTTCACTCAGGAAGATCTAAATATGAGGCAACGCCGATGGCTAGAATTGATCAAGGACTATGACCTAGAAATTCACTATCATCCGGGAAAAGCTAATGTAGTCGTAGATGCTCTCAGTCACAAGAGTTACTATCACACTTTGATCACAGAATCCGTACCACCTGAGCTCAAGGAAGAGATTGATGATTTCCAACTAGAGATACTACCGCATGGCTTGTTGAATGAGCTTCGCATACAGTATGATCTCACAGATCGCATCCGTCAAGCTCAGAAAAGTTGTGAAGAGATCGAATATCTCCGTGGTCTGATGAAACTAGGCTACAAGACCAACCACCAAGAAGATGAACAAGGAACCATCTGGTTCAAGGACAAAATCTATGTCCCTTCCAATCCAGCACTACGAGAGGAAATTCTATCAGAAGCTCACAATTCCAAGTACTGTATTCACCCTGGGGGTTCAAAGATGTATCAAGACATGAAGAAACACTTTTGGTGGAAAGGCATAAAGACAGACATTGCAGGACATGTGGTACGATGTGACACCTATAATAGAGTCAAGGCTGAACATCAAAGGCCTGCAGGATTGCTGAAGCCTCTTGACATTCCCGAGTGGAAATGGGAGAGCATATCCATGGATTTTATAGTTGGATTGCCCCGTTCACAGAAAGGCACTGATTCCATCTGGGTGATTGTTGATCGTTTGACCAAGATTGCCCACTTTGTACCAGTTAAGACCAAGACCAATGCCGAAAAATTAGCAGATCTATATATTGAGCATATTCTCAGACTACATGGAGCTCCCTCTAGTATTGTATCTGATCGTGGTCCTCAGTTTGTGTCCTGGTTCTGGGAAGCCCTGCACAAGTCCATTAGAACCAAACTTGATTTCAGTACCGCTTATCACCCACAAACAGATGGATAGACAGAACGAGTAAATTAGATCTTAGAAGACATGCTTCGCGCTAGTGTGCTGAATTATGGCTCTAATTGGGAGAAATGCCTACCCTATGCAGAGTTCTCTTACAACAACAGCTACCAAGCCAGTATCAAGATGTCGCCATTTGAAGCTCTGTATGGTAGACTTTGTAAGACACCTTTGATGTGGTCTCAACCGGGTGAAAGATTGTTCTTTGATTCCGCTAATGCGGCGATGTAATAAATTATATAATTCCGCACTATTTGTACTCTGATATTATCATTGTTTGGATGTGGTATTTGACTAGAAATTTAGGTAATATGATCTACAACAGTCTTATTACACTTCGACTCTATGAATTTTCCTTCGTGGAAATCAGGTCGCTTCAGTTGGTATCAGAGCCTTATGCAATGTTGAGTGATATCTGTAGATGCCAACCCTAGGTGTTGCATTAGTTGTAAACTAACTAAACAATTTCATGAGCATGGCATGCCATTTGTTAATTATGTTTATTTAAATACTAACAAATAAAATATAGCATACATTGTTAACTCAAATGGTGATTTGGATTTCTGTTTGTTTTATGTAATGCCTAACAACTCCTTTAAAGAAATAAACCATAAAGTAATTAGTAATCAAACCAAAGAATAAATGCTTAAAGAGAAAACTATTTCTATTTTTGTATATCAAAACTACACCTATTTTTGTTATACAAAATAGCTAAATAAAATTCCTAATATATATAAAAGAATGTTGTGGCCTCATATCTAGAACTCCAATGAATAAGGTACACCAATTTTGAATTCAAATTCCAAATCAATTGGAATTTAAACAAAGGAGAAGAAAAATAAAATAGAAAAGGAAAAGAAAAGAAGAAGGCCCGCTAGCCATCCCAGCTTGCGCGCAGTAGCAGCCGGCCCGCTAGCCAGCCCAGCTTGCACGCAGCAGCAGCCGGCCCAGCAAGCTAGCCTAGCTTGCGTGCAGTAGCACCCAGCCCCGCTAGCCAGCCCAGCATGCTGCTCATGCCCGCACGCCTTCCTGCTTCGCCTGCTGTCGCTGCCAACCTGACCCCACGTGTCAGCCACTCCCCGGCACAGTGTCGTCTTCCTCCCCACGCTGGCACCGCCTCCGATCGAGTCCCAACCAAAGTGACAGGCATGGGCTCGGGGTCACGCGAATCACCTGGCCCTGTCCCCTTGGCACCGCGCCCACGCAACCTCCACGCCAACCACCCATGCCCGCGATACCATTCGATGCCAATGGCGCATCACCAGCCGTCCGCCCCATCCACCATAGATGGAGCTCAGACCCTAGGGCTATAAAGCATTGCCCAGAGCCCTAGGGATTCCTCAGCCACTGCCGCTGCTTGGTGGCCCAACAGCCCGCACCACACCAAGAGAAGAGAGCCGAGAAGGAGTTCGGAAGAGGGGGAGGCAAGCAGAGAGAGCTTGGAGGCGCCGATCACCGAAGCCAGAGCGCCACCCCAAGCGCCTACCCCGACAATGCGCCTCGCTACCGCGCCACCACCGAACACCGCTAGCACCGCTCGATGAGTCTTTTGGCTGAGACCTCCTAGCCCTTGGACGCCGTAGCAGAGCATGCGCACGCCACGCTCCCAACGCTGTCGTCATGGTGCGGCCACCACTGGCGCACCTGACCGCCATGCCGGACTAGGATGTAGTCATAGCACCACCATGACGCCCGGAGGGTAGCCATGTAGACCGAGACCCTGTTAGCCAGCCATAGCGTCCTGGCCACAAGCACCGAACCTTGGCTGGAGTTCCACCATGCACCATCACCGCGTGTGGACTCCGCCACGCCCAAAGGTCATCATCGACACTTTACCCTGTCACCCTTTAGCCGTCTGAACGGGAACGGGGCACCAGGACCCCTGGAACAGCCCCGAGCTACCCCGCCGGCGAGGACCACCACGACCAAGCCACCGACCACCATGGCCAATGCCCTGGGAAGCCCTGGCCACCACCTAGACCCCACCACCGTGTTCACCGAGGCCTGGTGAAGCTTTTCCCCACCTTAATTGGATGCCAGCGCCGCCGTAGGAGCTCACCGGTGAGCACACCACCGGTGGGAGCGTGCCGAGGATGGAAGCAGAGGACTCCCCTCGCCGGCCGCACGCGCCTACACCTGGTGCACATGGGCCTAGAGGGAAGAAGGGTGGACTCGGTCCACCGAAGACCAGCCAACGGTCCATGGACCGTGAACATGAGTCCACCATGAACCACGCAGTGTGGGCTGAGCTGTGAACGAAGCCTAGTGGGGGACCTTGGCTACAACATGGCAGCGCCACAGCATGCCACATGTCTGGGCTGGCCCGACCCAAATCTAGCCCCGTCTAGGCCCACCAAAGCCCAATCGAGGCCCAACCTGGTTGACCATTGACCGGTCAATGTTGACGGTTGACCAAGACCCATATGTCATTGACACAGAGACTCTAGACCCACTTGATAGTAAGAGACGTCATGCTGATGTCATGACAACGTCACGCGGGTCCCACCTAGCAGTAACAAACACAACCGAGGTGACGTCAGCAGCTCTGGCCCCACATGTTAGTGACCATGACCCATTGACCATTGACTCACTCGTTGACTTGACTTTGACTTTGACCGGACCCACAAGTCAGTGACCCAAGAGCCTCTGGCCCCACCTATCAGAAACGATGACGTTGATGACGTCATGCTGACATCAAGATGACGTCAGCAGGACCCCCCCACTTATCAGCTCAGAGCTGAGCCAATGATGTAATGCTGACATCAGCATGCCACGTGGACCAGTCATAGCGTGACACGTGTCAGCCCAGGATTAATTTAGTCTTTTCCATTTTTAGAGATGATTTAAACTTTGGAAATTCATAACTAATTCATACGACCTCAGAAAAATATGAAACTAGGACCAGAATTCATCTAAAATCGAGCTTTACACAATGAACCCATGTTTGAGTGCATTTGGCTCTTTTGAATTTTCATTGCTTCTTGTGCTATTCTATAGACGTCACTAACGCGACTATAATTCGAACGTATGCAGACTCGGAGGAGAACTAGACGAATGAGGATCGTGAGTACCGTAAGGAGAACAGAGATGACTACACTGAAGGTGCCACATCCAACCTAATCTCATAGCACCTATTACGCATGGCTAATATAGAACTGCTATTGCTATACTTTACTGCTATAATCATACTATGATAGGACTTGCATGGTAGTATGCTTACTTGATGGCCTTTACCTTGATGCAACCTTACCCTTGCATACCCTGCTATTAGGCTAGACACATGCTTACTACTATATATCATTGCTTACACTTCTACTACGCTTACACTACATTAATGCGTGGTGGAAACTGGTGTTATCTGGACTATGGGGAGAGTGCTGCGTGTGTGACTTGGGTGTGTGGAGGGTGAGGGTTGTGTGGACCAAGTTGGAGTATACGACGAGCTTGGGGCAAGTCTTGCCTTGGGGTGCTACCTGGCCACCCCTAGAAATGGATACCTATGGTGGGTAAATGGTATATAAGGTGGTCCTGGGTGTGAACCTATGATGGGAGGAGCTCGAGATGGAGGTGCTGTGGTGGCACGGTAAATGGAAACCCAGATGGAGACATTCTGGCTTAGTTATCCCTAAGGACTTACTAGTACTCAGATTCATCAGGAAGCCTTATGTACCACTCGCCCTATATGGTGTAGGACGGCCAGACTACTTGGTAGGATATTGCCAGTACTGCTAGGTTGATAGTGGACAGTGTAAGGAGGTACAGGGCGCAGAGGATTTCCCCCACACCCTTCCAAGACTTCATGGAGACCTTGTGGACCTGGCTCACGACTCACAGTTTTAGCCGCCCCAGACTAGACTTGGGGTGTACCAGGGCTGAATGGTAGAGTGGCATTATCCTAGGCTAGCAAGCGGCCGAAACCAGCCCAGTTGACGATGGTCAGTGAAGAAGGTAGATCTTGTGGTTATGTAAAACCTCTGCATAGTGTATGGTTGATCGATCGATATATGTGCCGACTTGTCGGCTATGGACCTTTCCTGGGTTTCGCTTAAATTAGATAGTGAGATGAGTCCTTCTCTTCTTCTCCCATGAGAGAGTGTCGAACGTAGCCAGGGGCTACGGGCCTTGAGACAGTGCCGAGAGGGAGTTGGCCTGTCGACTGAGCGATGGTATGGTGATGGGTGGAGATGGTGGTGTTTCGATCCTAGGATCGAAACCTGGCTCTAGAAAGGGAATGGGGTGGAATATGTGTGGGGATGGTGTTAAAACTTGACCAACTATCATTATATACTTGACATGCTAAAACATAGGAAACCTCAGCCTTATAGGTTCCTTTTGATTATATCCAACTTGCATCCAATGTCCACAAAGCAATGCTCGTAGGGTGGGAGTGGCCAGTACAAATCTTACTGATAAATTTTGGCACACAGGTTCTGCTGAGGAGTATAGCTCCGAGGAGTTTGATGGTTGAGGGGTTCGTTCCTATGCTTGAGTTTGGCGATCTTATCTTCAAACTATTCTGAATGAATGCTACTTTTGATTCCACCAATGCGGCGATGTAATAAATTATGTAATTCTGCACTATTTGTACTATGATGTTATCATTGTATGGATATGGTATTCGACTAGAAATTTAGGTAATATGATCTACAACGGTCTTATTACACTTCGACTCTGTGGATTTCCCTTCGTAGAAATCAGGTCACTTCATTGGGTCAATTGGCTCAACGAGTGGCAGCGCTCAATAGCTAATTCCAGAGTATGCGCAGAGATACCCGATTCCATAAGAGTACCACAGTAGCTGAAGCTTATGATCCATACTTAGTCGACGATGGCTATGAAGATGAAGAAGTAGAGGTTGCCACAGCTGATTGGAATTGGGGCAAAAAGACAGTAATGGTGCCAAATCCTTGGGGAAGAGGAATCGAGGAGAGCTATGACTTTGATGTCACCAAATCAGATAAGCTCTTCGATTTTTTGCTTGAAAAAGGATAGATCAAGTTGTCCGATGGTCATGTCATGTTGCCCCCTAATTAGTTGAAGAATAAGAAGTTCTGCAAGTTCCATAATGCTATTTCTCATTCCACCAATGAATGCAGAATTTTCCTGCAGCATATACAGAGGATTATTCAGCAGGTGAGGCTCAAATTTAATATGCCTTGGAAAATAAAAGTTGATGATAATCCTTTCCTAGGAGATCAAAACATGGTTGATGCTGGGCTACTCAAAGGAAAGACTAAGGTCCTAACATCAACCAAATCAAAAGAAGCTGGAACAGTCGATCCCAAGATTCAAATATCGGCTGACGAGTACAGAGAGATTAGAAGACGTCGTACCAAGCAAAAGAGCCGATACGAGTAGGGGGAGACATCAAAAGCAGGGATGACAAAGCCACGAGTTACATCTCGGATTCTGTTGAATAAGTGGCAGCGGTAGAGGGAAAAGGATTATCAGTGTTGGTTAAAGGATCAAGCATACCGACATCAACTAAAAGAAGAGAGGTATGAAAGGAAACAAGCCGAATTGTATTGAAATTGTCCTTTCTTTAGACATTGCTGGAATGAAGGTTTGAAGTTGGCTACCAAACATGACTGTCTAGAATGCATCAATCGATATTGGGAGTTTAGGCAGTCTCAAACCAACTGCCGGTCTATCCATGCTCAAGATGCATATCATCATAATAACATATATCGACGCATAAAAAATAAAAGTGTTCATAATCGGCTAGGAAAAAGAGTTGTTGACCAGGACTGGGCTGATTATGAAGAAAAAGGCAACAAAAGAAAATATGTTTGGCAAGAAGGCCAATGGTGTCCAGGGGGTTTAGCAAGAAGCCAGAAGAGAAGGGTGCAACGCCTAATGAATAAAGAGATAGAACAGGCTCAGGCATCCGGTAAACCTCAAGTATGGCGTACCAAGCAAACAGCCGATAGAAAGCAACCATCGGCTAATATCCAAATGGCTTTTCTGTTGCCATCAGAATTCAGAGCTCCGACAGATCAAGAAGTTTATTCGGATTTCAATGAATCAGAGGATGAGATAGTTGGCAAGTTAATGGTTGTACAACAAGCAATATTTGACAAACCAGTCAAACATCAGTATTTAAAAGCTTTATATATGAAAGGTCTTGTTGATGGGAAGCCGATGAACAAGATGTTGGTGGACGGGGGTGCTTCTGTCAATCTTATGCCTTACACCACTTTTCGTAAGCTTGGCAAAGGACCAGGAGATCATAAGGAGACTGACATGATGCTTAAGGACTTCAGAGGTAATACGTCTAAGACCCGGGGGGCAATAAATGTCGAACTAACAATCAGGAGCAAGACTCTGCTCACCACATTCTTTGTCATCAATGGAAAAGGGTCATACAGTTTGCTCCTCGGTCATGATTGGATTCATGTGAACTTCTGTATACCATCGACCATGCATCAGTATTTGATTCAATGGCATGGAGATGATGCCAAACAGGTTCGCGCTGATGAGTCCGTGAGCATCGCAACAGCCGATCCAGTCTTTTGGGAACTAGGAGACTTCGAATGTTTTTTTGGCAAGTCATGAGATGGAGGCTTCATTAAGATCAATAATGAAAGCCAACAGCCGATGCAAGCGATTGGATCTGAGAATTTGTTTTAGTAAAAAGTCATGGCTTCATGTTGGCTATTGGATTAAGGAAAAATAAGCATTAAGCCCTGGAGATGGGTTTAGGCCAATATATATGGATGCTGAGTCAAATTGTAAGTGTGATTCAGGGTTAATGGATTTCTTAAAGAAGTTCTGTTTTGCTTAATATGATGCTTGATCTAGGTTGATTAATCGTTTGACCTTTGATATGAAAAGTTATGCGAGACATTATCCTAACATCTAATCAACATTCGATAGCCGATTTGTTCTTGGCTCTAATAGTTGGTACCAGGAGGGTATCGCCTCTAGTTCAAAAAATGAAAATCTTCAAAGACAATGAAAGTCGATACGATATGTATCGCCTATAGATTAAAAACAACAAGCAAAAATAGTCATACACAAGAGCATTGCACTAAGACACATTCATGAAAAGAACAAGAGTCTTTATTCATCGGATTACCCTAGATACAATCTAATCAAAGACCTTGTTCACCACATCCTGGATGGATGTGATGTCTACTATGGCCTCCACTGCCATAACAAATTCTTTGAGTAGGTCCTCATGTTCCTTAGGGCCATCGCCCATTGAGAAACCAGTCTCCATGGTGTGGAGCTCATACCTAGTCTAGACCTACACCACGGTCAGCGCCACTGCCACACCATGATGAATGCCACGAAGGGTGATCTCCTGAACATGGGTCGAAATGTCATGATGGTGAGCATCGATGAGGGAGCCGTGGGCATTTATGACATCCATAGCCATGTTCGCCACAAATTGGAGAGACTCCAATTGCACCATTAGGGCTGATGAATCACAGAAACAGGAGAACTATCAATATAAAAATAGTGGAAATTAGAATAGAGGCATCCCTAAAGTTCATCTTACCTATCACCATAGCATCGGACTCGGCCAGCCACGCTCGGATGGTGCTAGCCTCCTCCTTGGCCGCATGAAGGGTGGCCTGAGAAACCCCAAGGCAAGTCTTGAGCTAGACATTATCTCGAGTCACCTTGGAGTAGCAGTTCTAAGCCACCCTCCACTCTCAAAGGAAGCGCTGGGCATCATCATCATTGTACGAGTCGGAGGAGTCCGACGATGAGGTTGAAACAGAAGATGTAACGTCAGAGGGCTCACCGGCCCTGGGAAGAGGATGAAGACTGTCGTTCACGACAAACCAAGAAACAAAGTAGAAGAGTTCATCGCTATGAATAGAGGATTTATAGATCGTCGCCATGAATAGATGTCATTAATCTCACCTCATGCGTCGGAGGCACTAGCTCACTGGCATGTTCTCCTCTAGGGTCTCCTCCACCGCACGCTTGCCGTGATTATCCTCACCGGCCATGAAATCGATTGGATCTACAAGAAGGGAGGAAAACCGCTATGGGGCTTTGGAAGGTAGAGGAATGCAAAGGAACAGTCATGAGTGGAGATGTGTTCAAGGCCAAAACCATCAGCTAGTATTTGAAGCCACAGAGCGAAGAGGTGAACGCCTCAAGGAGTGCAAAAGGCAACCACAATTAATAGAAGGCAAAGCGCTGCCTCACTAATGCCAAAGAGAATATGGCGTTGGGCAACTAAGAGCAGAAAAATCGAAGGGCTCTCTTGATAAAGCTAGGTTTTTAGACTTAATTGGATTATGATTGGAAGTACAGAGTTGGCTATTTTTAAATCGGCTCTTTAGCCGAAATGAGAGATACAACGAGGCAACAAAGTTATGGTTATGATTGATCCCACACAAGACAAGTGTCAACATACAAATTTCAAGTTTAGGACATCCTGGATGGCTTTCAGTACTTCTAGCTGGATAGCATCAGCTTCTACAAGCTTTTGCTCGTATTCTTTGGCTGTTCCAGAGGTGTTCTCTAGGCTACTTCGGTTGGCTCTGTTTTCTTTCACTTTGGCCAACAGTTCCTATTTCTTCTAATTGAGGGCGTCGGGTATTGGGCCAGAGTGGACTTGCGATGATCAATGGTAGTTTTCATGTTTTCCGGCTCCTTCTCAATTTCTGCACGCTTGATTTCTAGTTGGGACAACTCTGGATCAGTCATAAGGGAGGAGTTTTTCAAATCATCAATCAACTGCATCAGCTCTTTAGCCTCTTGCCTGTTGGACTCCCCCTTGGCCAGCAAGGCTTCATGATTGGACAAGTTCATTTGGGTCTTTTCACCTACAGGGCCTGATCTTTGAAAATAGACAAAGATGATAGGAGTCTGGAGAGAGCTAGAGATGGATCACCCTTAATGTCCAAGAAGACTCTCTGCATTGAATCAATATCTTGGACCAAATCGGCTATGTTTTTCTCAAATATTGGTAGTATATTTCTTAGCCGATTTCTGGTCTCCTTCGACAGAGCTTCGTTAGAGGAAATGGCTGACGATCTGATTTCATCTTCATCAAAATATTCCTCAAGATTAAAAGAGTAGCTTCGGTCTGGAAGATTGAGTGCCTGTGTATAAGGGAAATCTTGATTAGGAGGTTTGAATCGGTTTATCACAAAGTGGATGGCGAAGATGATATAATACCTTCTCTATAGCAGCCTCTATCTGAAGAGGACGAACAACTGATGATGCACCAATAACATCTGATTGAATCAGCTCTAAGCTTCCAGCGTTAGCATCTGCAATGAAAAGGAAAATTTTTAGTTCATGATTATTACAATAAAGAGAGACATGTGACTTCCTTACCATCAGGTGTGTGCCGAATTGGGGAATCGGTAGTCTAAGTACCAACCACATGATTATTCCCAATGTCAACAGGATCGTTGTCAATAGGTGAACTACCAGACTCCTGTTCTTGCATGAGTGTTTCATCAAAGAGTGTCTGGTATGATAAATAGCCAAATAAAGGGTGGGAATAATAGTGAATCAAGAAGTTAAAGAAAATACTCCAACGAGTATCAAGGATGGAACTTACATTTTCTGCTGTTGTGGAAGTATCGGTTATTTCAACCGAGATCGGCTCCATTCGTGGATCTAACGATGGAGGTTCAGTTGGTACTGAATCAAACACCTAGGATAGAAGTCCCATGCCCAAAGTAGACTGGGACGCAATGCTCGATAGCTATGAAAGAATGGGATTAGAAAGTTGAACATCAGTTCGAGGAAAAGCTAAATTGATTACCTAAATAGCTGATGGTCTCATTCTACGGAGTCTCTTCCTAGTAGTGCTTTTTTGGGTCTCCCCTTGGCCCGCCTTGCGCTTTGATGATTGATATGTCACAATTATGGGGGCAGCAGGAGTTTTCATCAATCTCTTCAGGGAAGGCGTAGCTGACCCCATTCTCGAAACCGGGCACGGTGGCTGGTAATCTATAGGACGCCCCTTCCTACCCAAGCTCGGAGGATCAAATTCAACATCCTAAAAAGGTCAATTAGGATGATTAATAGAGGAATTCACCAAGTAGTTTTCTTAAAGAGAAATAGCAAATTACCTCTCCAACAGAAGCAAATTTTCCATCCTGGTATATACACAAGGGATGGACCGATCCACAAAAAAATGGGAGCGCCATTCTTGCCACCAAGAGTCAAATAGAGTAGAAGAAAGGCTGACTCTAATCCAATCATGCAAATAGAGGGAAGGAAGATCTGATCCCAGTTGAAAAACTCTTTTGGCTTCTAGCACTTCACTGATATCTTCCCGAGGCTTCAGTATGTCCTTGAAGAATAGCTGAGGAGGCAATTGACCTAAACCAAACTAATGAGCTATAAAGGATGGGTTGTAAAACTCATACATTAGAAGATTGCTTGGGATAAAAAGAGTCTGTGGCCATTTTGCCATGGCCATGACAAAACTCGGCTGGAAGAACACAGGGCTTGACAAAAGAATTGAAGATTGCAGCCACCACATCATCCGAACAACCTGACTCAAATCAAAACTTGAATGGGAAGGCCAGCTCATCATTCTCATCTCATATGATAGCCAAGTCAGGAAGTCTACACCAAATCCTCTATAAAACTTTTTGAAGAGATGGCCAATATCAAGATCAATTGTTATGGCCGATGAAGCCTCACCATAGCTCATGCACTGCCGAGTTCTTCCTTCTTCATCTCTATATTCCTCATCAAAATTGGAAGAAGGGAAGCTCAGACTTTTGAGATCAGGCCTCACAGACTTATGCATATACAGGTTAAGCCACATTTGTATTATCCACCAGGGGCCACTGATAGTATGCACTAGTTCATTCTTTAGTAATTGGGCAGCCACCTGATACATTAGATGATAAGCAACTCCTAGCAGATATTTTCCAAGAGGAATGTCCTTGCCTAATGCTAGGTGCTCCGCCATGAGTTTGTGATTGTAGGTTGGACCACAAGATGACCCACAAAAAATGAATTTTTCCAACCACATGTTTAGAAAGGCCACGTATTCCCTTTCGCTAACAGCTGGTCCATCTTCAACGTGGTTCAGAATGTAACCGGCCCATCCTATGCAGTCTGCTATTTTGGCTAATTTCTTGGAGCCAGCACTCAAGTACTCAAGGCTGCATTGATCTAGTTATTCTGAGGCCGGTCAACATGTAAACATTGGCCAGGGTGATGGTCATTGGGCCGTGACCAAAGATGAAAGCATTCAGGGCATTGGACCAGAAATAAGATGCAGCAATCAGAAGTGAGTCATTCCTCTCCATCCCAAATAATGAAAGAATCAAGCATTGATTCAGATCATAAAGTTTCCAATCTCCACCCTTTTTCTCGAACAACCTACGAAACAAATTTCTCCATCCCTTAGACATCTTTAGCCAATTTTTGAAGAGAGTTTTGGTATTCCAAGAGGACAAATCCACTGTAGATTGTTTGAAGGAGATTTGGTTGGTTTCTTGGCGAATGAAATCGGATGGATCGGGATCACCCATAGGCCCAAGAAAATAGATATTGGGGGAAATGGCTTATGGAATCAAGATTTCGTTCCTCATTTCCTAAGAAATCGAGCGAAATAAGTTTGAGATACAAGATAGTGGCCGATAATTGGAGAATGGAAACTTGGAGACATACCTCAGGGATGTGGTCGATGGTCGCCATCATGGTCGAAAATTGGTTTGAATCTGGTGAGGATCGCTTGGATGATGGCTTGTAAGAGCAGATGGTTTGCTAGGGTTTGGGACCTTGGCGATGACGGCGTCGGCTGTTTAAGTTGGCTTGAGGAAGAAGGAGAGAGCGAATAGGCCAAGTGGGTTGCAAAAGATACTGTTGGGACATTATATAAAACTTAGGCCAGAAAGTAAGGAGTCGTGCGTATATCTCGGGATAGTATAGTTGCGGCATGGTAAACCAATGAACTGGAATTTTGGGATAAAATCATTTTATCCCAAAATTGGGGGTCATGTGTTTACACCAAAATTTAGGAGAAGAACGCGGGAACTCACAGGCTTCCAAGATTGTGCCAATCAAGGAGTCGATTGAGTAAGAACTGATATCTGCCGGGTCGACTGCAACGTTGGGATCGATTCTCTCCGAATGACGTCAGCAGATAACGATGATGAAATATGATTGGCATCGAGAAAATACATATCAAACTCTACAAAAGGGGAAAGATTAGAGTCCAAGTTATTTTAAGAAAGGAATGTTTTCTTCGCACCAAAGATTGTACTGAGTCATACTCGAGTAGGATTCGTTTTTAGGCTCCGGGTATAAATACCAAACCCCATCTATTGTAAAAGACATACAGTTAATAAAATACAAGTCTATTGTTGTTTCTATGGCCTGCATGATTCTGCCTCATTGCCCACTGGTCATAGCGATAAATGAGATCTAATATGTTTATTAGATTTATCTCTATTAAATGGTTGAATGATCATGAACTGTTTCTTTTAGAAAAAGGGGGTTTGGTTACTTATAGTCATTGGCTCAGCATGAACTAATTATTGTTAATATCTTATGGCCATTGACCAATATTTATTTAAAGAATGATACTCATCCTGAATGATAACCGATTCTTCTTACACAATCTCATGAGCTTTAACCGATTTATTTTTATAAATGTACTGGAATCGGCTATTTAGTAGATGTCCTTTCATATCGGCTCTTAGAGCCACACATTCAGGATTGTCTAGCAACACTAGCATGTTCTGCCCTTAATTACTGATAAGCTTTCTCTTCTTGTCAATTGCAGGGTCCAATTGACTGGCACGCCTCGGGAGGAGTGCGCAGGATTGACCATCCCTCGCTGAAGCTAGGCAGATCTCTAGCTCCATCGAGCGGACCCTTCCAACTTGCTCATGTGTCCTCGGCACAGGACGAAATTCTATGTCAACAGGTGTCACTAAAGATCGAGCAGTCGATAGTGAAACCGATAAGAGAAAGCATGAGTAAATTAAGGGTAAAAGCGACATAGCTGTCTAATGTTCCAGGCGTTGACAAAGACTTCGTCATCGATGGTCTTGAGCTCCTTACTGTTGCTGAGGTCGGGTGTCACTAAAGATCGAGGAGTCAATAGCGAAACCGATAAGAGAAAGCGTGCGTAGATTTAAGCGTAAAAGCCACGTAGCTGTTCGATGTTCCAAGCGTTGATGAAGACTTCACTGTTGATGGTCTTGAGCTTATAGGTGCCTGGTCGAAGCACCTCTGTGACATGGTAGGGTCCCTCCCATGGTGGAGAGAGCTTGTGGTGGTTCTTGTTGCCCTGGATGAGGTGGAGCACTAGGTCCCCGACATTGAAGGCCCGACCACGCATTCGATGGCTGTGGTACCGGTGCAATGTTTAATGTTGGCAGAGCGAAGGAGGGCAACATCGTGTGCTTCATCTAGCTGGTCCATGGCATCCTCTGGAACATCCTTGGTGTTACAACATTAATCATCTACTAAAACATGTCATGAGCACCATACTTGTGTGTTAATGCATGTGGTGAAGTGAGTAGATAATGCATTGCAACTAAAACGATCAACAAAAAAATGCGAAATGAAAGTTGCTCCACAATTCGAACAGTTAACAAGTAGGGGTGTAAACTTATTTTTATTGAACAAAAATTACTGTAGAACCTATATATTAGACTAAAATAAAGTTTAAAGTACAAACTTTGTAGATAATAATACAACTCTTGCTGTAGAAAAATAATGTTACTAGCTAGTATTTTTAATAGTCTAGAAATGGAACTTGAAAACAAATCCAGCTCAAGACTTAGAAAAATTCCTAAGGTGAGCAGCAGTGTGACAAAGCCATGTTTGACAAATTATTCTGTGAAATTGAGTTAAGAAGGGGTGTCATGTTGTAGCTCTTATTGATAGCCTAAGGTGCCCTCTTTAGAGTAGTGAAGATGGCTTGGTTCCAAATTGAATCGTTTAGTTTTTACAGGCGATTTGAAATTCACGCGCGTACTCAGTCTTGGGCCACCGGGCTCGAGCACGTGGTCACCACGTGTGGCCATTCTACATCACTATGTGACTATGCCATGCACACACGTGCGTGGCCGCACACCGGCCGGCCGAGGCTGCCCTTGGTTTGGCCATGGCCTGGCCGTGGCTTGGCCACTCTAGCCACAACGCTTGCAGCCAGCCATAGGCCGCCATGCCCCACCAGCCCTCTCTGCACCCGACCACCACTGCCACCACGACTACCACTAATGCTGCTGCCCTCCATGTCATAGTCGCTGCCGCTGCCGTCGTGTCACTCCTGCACTCATGTCTGCTCGCTGCATCGCGCTACCCCCTCCCTTGCCTAGTTAGGTGCCATCCGCATGTGGCCGTGCATGTCGTCGTCACGCCATTAATGGCGCTATGGCACGTGGGCCATGGCTGGTCGTGGATGCTCATGCTCGTCCCTCGTGCTTGGAGATTGGTCCCTCAGCCACGACAACCGCCCCTTCCACGACTTGCGCTAGCCAAACCACTGACAGCACCCGCCGCCCTCTTTTTTCCCGCTGGACCTCTGCTTTACGTCACCATCGAGTCACGGTCACGGTGAGCCAGAGAGCGAGCACCTCTCATCAATTCCTCGTGCCTGTATCTCTGCTTTTACATCCTCTTGCTGATCGCCCCTTCCCCGCCTTGATTGCTACCAGGCCGAACTCTAATTTTCGAGCTTTGCTTCCACCACTGTGCCATTGAGGCCTAGCCCGCCTCACTGTAGATAGCTTCCACCTCGCCATATCGAGCTAGGCTGACTGCGTTGCTTGCCCCATCTAGAACCCTTCATCGCCATGCGCACCTAAGCCGCACTACTACCATCGTATCAACGCCACTAACATGGCCGCGCCCCTGCAACCCATCATCGAACTTGCCGCATGCACGTGTCTAGTCTCGCTTGGGGCATCTCCAGCTGAGCAATCGCCATGGGTAGGTTTGTGGTGAGTCACTGGTGCTCACCAGATGTTTCTACCACTTCAGAAAGGCTATGGCTCACCGGAACATGGTTGCCACCACCGTAGGGGGCCCATCGTCTTGGAGAGGCCATTCTACTACGTCGTAGCTCATCCATCCACTGCCTAAAGTTGTGCGTCATCCCGTAGGTGAGGATCGACCTCCTAGGTGTGTTAGAGGGGCTCCCGGTTGGCCGGTGTGCAGCCCCATGCCAGCCGACGCCGCACCAGCGAGCACGGGGGCATCGAGGACCGGGCAGATGTAAAGATGGGTTAGGGCGAGGGCCTATCGACATGAGGGCCAACTGTAGGAACAAGGCGCATAAGAGTTGCGTTAATACTGGAAAGAGCAAGGATGTTTTTGCAAAATCACCACATGCGCGGGCTCCCTTCCACTATGGGCCGGCCTGTGTGCGTGGGCCGCACGTGCATGCGCCCACGCGTGAGTGGCCTACGTCTACGTGGTTGTGGGCCACGCTAGTGAATTCATTTTTCCTTTTATTAGAAAATAGAAATAGCCTTATATTTTAGTTTATGAGCTGAACTTTGATAATTAACAACAATTCATAGAGGTGTCTAAAAATCGTGAAACTAATTTTGTTATACTCTTAAATTCTTTATCTATCTGTTAGTATAATTATTTCATACATATCTGTGATGAAACTGAGGTCTATTAAATCAATTGGAGATACTTAATATTATTATGTTAATAATTGTAATAATTTTTGTGGCAAAATAGTAATAGCTTTAGCTCTAAAAATTTTATGGTAGTTTTCTGGTATTATTATGTGCTCGTTGTAATTTTTGTAGCCTTAAAATAGGCTAAGCTTTAGGGTAGTTAGATACTCCTTGTTTTAATATATGTTAAATCGCTAGTAGAAGCAAGAATATATTTTAGTTGTTAAGTTAATACATGTTAGATGAATTTATACCTTGTTTGATGAAAATACTAGTTAGCTTAGTATCTTAGTCATTAGAGTTAGCTTAGTAGATTAGTTGATGTATTCTTATTTTAAGAGCTGTTGTTGCTAAAATACTAAGTGTTGCATCATCGTTGCATGCATGTAGAGAACGAGTTGGTGGAGTTCGTGACCACCGGAGACCAGGAGTACGAGAAGGTGATCGAGGAGTATGAGAAGGAGGTCCACGTATAGGAGGAAGCCTTAGAGCCACCGATGACTGACATAGCTGACAATCCGCCTACCCAAGGCAAGCCCCGATGCATAACCCTTATTTTGAATAATCACTATATATATATATATATATATATATATATATATATATATATATATATATATATATATATATATATATATATATATGTGTGTGTGTGTGTGTGTGTGTGTGTGTGTGTGTGTGATGTGCATTTACGTTACAGGATTTATATTGAAACTACATGCATAGATAAACCTACCTATGAGTCCTACTAGCATAGGTCGATTAGCTGCTATGCTTAGGCTATCGGTAGCATGAGTAACCTGCCGTTACTCACAATAGGTGATTATTATTATTACTCTTATGATAAAATGGTGAAAGGAAATGGAGACCGAGCAGAGATATTGGTGGGTGTAATAGGTTGTGTCCCATGGCCAACGGGGCATAGCTTGGTTACACTAGTTCTCCTTGTCTATGTCGGTTAAGGATCAGTCCATTACTGTGGATGGTAGTCAGGTCATAGACTTATTATACTGAGCACATACTTGCTTATAGGAGCGGGAAGGCTCATTGCTCTCTTATTGTGGGTTCCTGACTCTTTCCGGACCGACTGATTAGAGGTGGGGATGGTGGCAGGTCTAAGCACCACACTAAGTCCGAGGACTTCAGGAGTGGAGACTTGGAGTCCAAGTTTGGACTGGGGATCTAGAGCCCTTGATAGGAAGAGTGGTGGGTTGGTCTTGCTTGTGCCTAGGGTACAAGTGGGGCAGTGTGTTTTGGGTTACCCAGCTAGGATACATTGGTTCACGGATCGCCTGTGTGATACAGTATGACTTGGCTATGGTCTAGCACCGTAGTAAGAACTAGAAGATGAAAGGGGATGAATGCATCTGATTGCTCAACTCTTGCTTGAAAATAGAACATGTGCTTACATAGAATGGTTAGCTAATGAACTAATCATGACTGATAATAAAACACATACATAAGGATTCACTACTAGTAATGCTTTTCACAAAAAGAAAACCCAGCAAACCATAAAGCTTATCATATCCTTTGGAGTCAGGAAATTATTTCCACTAGTCGAGTAAGTCTTGCGAGTACATTGTGTACTTAGGGTTTATTTACCCCTATTGCAGGTGCACTTGAGGAGTGGCTATTGTGTGGAGGATTCTTCTGGTGGGCACAGACAGATCCTTGTATCTTATCGTTAGATGTTTATTTCAATTCCGATGGTTTAAATTCTGCACTCTGAACTTGGTATTGTAATAATATATTTCTGAGAACTCTTGTTCTATGAAATAGGACTAAGTATTGTAAACTCGTTCTCATTATTGGATTCTGGATGAAAAACGTGGATTGCTCGAGTTATCCCTTGGGGTGTGCTCGACGGAACCGCCTAGTATAGCTTACTTTCGGGGTGCTTAGTGTCTAGTGGAAGAGAAGCACCTCTAAGGTGTGTTATTTCATGGCAGTTCTGCCACAGATGGTTTCAGAGCCAATAATGAGTTACAAGTTTCATAACTCTTTTCAAAACCTAAAATTTGACCAACAAAAGTTTTGCGAAAAGTAGGATGCGATAAAATTATGTAAATAAGTATAAGCCCTAGCAATATGGTCTATCTAGGATAGCGGCACTGGTTTTATCTAATCAATTTTCTAGCAGGTACACTAACTTACGCTGCGTAAGAATCAGTTAGCAAGCGGAAAGTGATTGTGCGATGTGTCCGAATTTTTTTGTGAATGCCGCTATATTCCAGCTTGAGTGAACGGGTAGGCCGATGCATACATCATGAAAAGAGAATCTTGCTTAAACTAAACTTCCCCCACACGTATAATTTGGATTAGTGAATTGATAGGATAACCTAAAAGAACGCTTTAATAAAAGCCTTATCATTTCTCTAAGTCTCTTGTTCCTAGTCTAGAGGGTTGTCCCTAATGGTTGGTTCTTATCTGTTTATAGATGAACATAAGGTCTAGGTCGAGGGAGTACTGTAATACCCCGGGTGTTAGTCATGAGTTAAGCAGTGAAATTGGACTTAAGTAGGATATGTCAAGCAATGATTATGATCTCTAGTTCATAATCTAGAAGTAATGATGAAGGTATTGAGGTCAAATCCTATGAAAATGAGCCCTAACTTGGACTCAGACAATACACTTTGCTTACATGTGGACCCTAGTTGAGATTAGGCATGAGTAATGTTAAACATTCTTATTTCATGAACATTACATCAGGCATGCATCCATCTTGACCAGGGAAAAGTTTCATGAAGTTTAGGAATCAAGAAGTCACATGAAATGATAAGTAATAATCCTTCTTGAATTGCTTCATCAAGTAAATGGGAATATGAGATGTTGACCAAACCTTGCTACCTTTCCCAAATGACTCTAATTGAACTCTACAACAAAAGTCATGAAGGGTTCGTGTTGAGCAAATGTAAAGAAAATGCCTCAATTGGTCGAAAACCCTAATTCTAGGGTTTAACGAGGTGCTGCTTTGACCAAGATGAAGAAATGGTTTCTATACTAGATATGAAGTTGACCTTTAATAAAAGTTGAAGTTTGAGTAGGAGTAAAACAAACTTTATTTTTGGACCAAGATCTAATTCAACTCCTAAGTGGCCTAAACAGTGGTCTCAAGTTTGAATCAGCTGCTAGTTTCTAGGCTCTAAATAATTCTAATTCGGAATTCATCGTCATTGACATTGGTGTTTCGCGTTCTCAGATTTTTGTTAAGCAACTCAAGTTGAGCCAAAAGTAAAAGTTGGAATATATGTTTTGGAGAAGGACATATAAAAAGTTGGAATCAACTTGACCATGTTTTGACCAAGTAATTCGAGCTCAAGCAGAGCAAGGCTTAATCCTCTATTCAGTCGCTAACACTATCAACTTTGGGCTTAATTAGGTGCTAATGGAGAGCTCTAATGGCCTACCACCCTTAATGAGTTTTGTAGATCATTAGGTGGGCTACAAGTTTACTTTTGGGCCCAAGGTCCAAATTGGCCCGTAGCTGGCCTAAAAATGGCGCCCACCTTACCCACACCATTGCCAGCCACGCGCTCGGCGAAATGCCTCAATGGGCGACGCGTGTCCGGGATGTGGCCGCCATGCCGAGCTAAGCGCCCCACCTTGCTGCCGTGCGTCCCGGCGCCCCTGCATTGATACAAAGAGCCAAGCATGTTCCCATTCACTTGCTCTCGCCCTCCCTTACGCTCTCCCTCTCGCGCAGCTACTGCTTGTGGGCGCGGCTACCATGGTTGCCATGGCCAGTGAGCAAAGCCCTACCGCCCACTGCTCCCTACCACCTTCAAGCTCCCTCATGTCCCACCATGTGCACCACCACCTTCACCTGGTCATACTCCATCTCTCGTGCACGCTCACCCTCGCTGCTGCTACAGCCGGCCGCGCATGGATGCCGCCATGGCTGAGGCGGGCCGAGCTCACTGCTATTGTGGCTAGGCCACTCTGGGCCTTCTCTGTCCTAGCCGAGTGCCCTTATGCCTCCACCACCACACGCCGCCCCTCCTGTGCCCCTTTACTACCCACCATGGCCGCTGTAGCGCTGTCGCCGGAGCAGCTGCCGCTGTAGCTACGGGCGCACATGGCCAAGCCATGACGGGCCATCGTGGGGCGAGCTATAGGCTCCTCTCAGTGCATGCAGACACCCTAATGCTCCTCGCCGCTACCGGCCACCATCCGCCAAGGCCGGCCAACTATGCAGCAGCCGACGCCGGAGCTGCGCCTCTACGCGCCGTGCACGCGCATGGCCAGGCCAGCTTGGGCCGTCTCCGGCCAGGCTGAGCATCTTAGTGGATGCGCGTGGACCGCCTGGTGCTCCACTGCCCATCCCCCGTCATCGGCGAGCCTCGTCCGGTCGGCACCGGCGATCCCCTTCCGCCTCCTCTGTTTTGATCGCGTGAGGGACCTCACATAGAAATTCGACGAAAGGGAAGGACCCAAATATGAATCCCGTGACTTAGGGGAATAGTACCTATAAGGACCTGTTTGTTGGAATCTGTTTTAGTGAAAAGTTAGGGCTCCTCGGTGCAAATCTATTTTTCTTTTGTGGTTGAAACTTTGGAAAATCATAACAAATTGTAGAAAAATCATAAAATAGCAAATGAGGACTTTTTGGAATCCTTGTGAGTAGATATACACATTAGATTCATAATATGATATATGTTAGTAGAAAGTTTCTGATGTTTTTATTTATTCTTGCAAGGTGCTTTTAAAAATCCTTTTAAGTTGTCGGATGCATATCTTGAGTTATAGAAGTCCAAAAATAGTAGTTCCAATTGTGTTAATCTTGTGATGACAAGCTCTAGCTAATAAAAATATTAAACATGCTAGTTGTGTGCTAGTTTTTATAATGCTTTGATTTAATCTTGTTAAATAGGCAATTTTAGCTTGTTTTGCTTGTTATTCTCATATCGAAAGTTGTGATGCTCCAATTGCTATGAAATTTTTATGATAGGCTCGTGATGCCTATGTGTGTGCTGTGGTAAAAATTTCATGGTCATTGGATGCAGTATGATGGAGTTATTGATTTAACTTTGCCTAGAGCTTGATAAATGGTTTATAAATAATTGGTATATGGAAAAATATGAAATGTGGTTCCTTTGCCTTTACATGATGATGTTGTGACCTAAGAACACCTAATATGGCCATGTGCTTGCAGAAAATATTGAATTTCGTATTTAGTCTTGATCTCACATGATTTCTTACAATAGCAATTTGTCCTTTTTGTAGTAATTAAATTATAAAACCTGAGCATGTGAAATTTATGCAGTAATCATGTTTGGTCATCATATTACTCTCATAAAAATCTCAGCCTCAAAATAGTTGTTCTCATATGGCACTAAAAATAGCATATATATATTTGCATTATATACATAGAGGATGAAAGTTTGCTAATAGATCTATGTAGTTATTGTCCTATGATGGTTCTCATAGCTATTAGTATGTGCTATGATTGTTTGAATATGGTCACAAGCTGTTTAGAGTAGCATGCATGTCAAGAACATGTTAGTTTGTAGCAACTAAATAAGAGATAAATGTGGTATGCCTCAGCTGTCTAGACTGCAAGTATAATTTTGGTTGTGCAATTAGGTTTGTGATGCAAATGATGTTTTCTGTGAATATAGTGAATACCAAAGTTGTAGGCAACTTCATAATATAGCTTGTGTTAAATTTGCATGACCATAGGACTGATAATTTATGAGCTATAGATTTTATAATTTCCCTGTCAGGTTTTGCATGCTCTCTGTACAAATTTGAATGACTGTGTTGTTTGACTTAGCTAAGCTTTGAATCATCTCTTGGAGATAAAATAAGAAGTGTAGTGATTTTCATGAACTTTCCAAATTGTTAAATATTGCCCCTTTTGGTGGTCTAAATATCTAGTTATGAGCTTGTGAAGTGGAGTGATAGATTCTATCCTAATCTGGACAGAGATGTCATCTTTATGATATTTGACCTGGTTAACTTTGGAATTAGCTTGTGGTGTTTATAAAAAAGTTGTTCATGGTTTTCTAAGATTTCTAAAAAGTCTAGAACCACCTTGTTGCGAAAGCTATAACTCAACTTATTGTTGTCTGAAGTTGCATGTCAGATTCTGTCCATGTTTTGGACTAGAATTGTTATTTTGTGTGTTTAAGGCCAAATAACTGTTGAATCACCTAAAGATGATAATAAGAAAGTTGTATATAACTTAATAATATTTCTATAAAGCTAAGGATCATGCTTGTTGGATGATTATAACTCTAGCTATACATTTCTAAAGTTAATGTCAGTTTTCTGTCCTTATCAGTACAGACCTGATATATTGGTATATTTGATTATGTTAACCTATGAGTTAGCTTATGGGAATGAATAACAAAGTTGTAGACAATTTCATTAGCTTTCCATAAAGTCTAAGATCACTTTTATTGAATGCTTGTCACTCCATTTATGGTTGAAACACGCGACTACTGTACTGCTGTCCAAATTATGTGTATGCACTTAAGTTGATTGCCCATTCTTGATGTTGGTGGTGCATGCTCTAAATTATGTAGCCCTAGTTACTTAGTTGAATGACTTGCTCTCTAGTTCTTGAATCAATATGATGTGACCATTCTTCATATTCATGCACTTACATCTTGCATCTCATCTAGGTACACTAGGTGAACCACGTGAAGGACGTGATGTTGGAGCCAAACCCGAAGATGGAGTTTGGTGAATCCAAAGATGGAAGAACTAAGCAAGTGCTGAGATGGGAGATGCTCACAAACCGAGTGTCATCTCACAAACACTGACCTAGTGTTGGATCCTAGGCAAGCCCTGAAGCATTCTAAGCCTCCTTTGTTTTCAAACTATCAACTTGAGTCTTTTATGTTGATGCATTAAGTACTAGGAGTTGATTGGAACCACTTGCTGCATATATCTTCCTTGTCTAGATATATATATCTTGAATCCTATATAGGTCCAGGATCGAATATATGCTTAGACATGCTTAGTTGGTGGAAGTCGGGTGCTTACTTGTCACCTGCATGATATAGGCTGATAACTAATCACGGTTGGCTATATTTGCTAGCATGGAAATAACCATGTGTCTATGAATAAAGGAGACCGGGTAGGATCGTGATAGAGAAGCAACAAGGCATGGAGGTCTTGGGTGCCTATCTATTCCTATCTGTGTCGATTAAGGACCGATTCGCTGTACGTCCTCATGTCATGTTGAACGCATGCCTAGCACTTAGCTAGACGGATCCAATGATACGACCGCAAAGCTGAGTAATTCAATTCAGGCCAGGCCCTGATAAGTGGATGTGCGCACACTGGAGGTAGTAAGGATGTGCGGAAAGCCAATGGCGGGAGTCTAAGGGTGGGTTCGGGTCCCAATCTTCATGGCAGATTGGTAGAATCTCTGAGGGTGTGGCACTGATCGGACCCTGTGACTGTACCTAAATTGTACCAAAGGTGACCTGAGGCTACCTTGGCATAGGTGTGCCTTGGTTTGTGTTAGGAATAAATTCCCCAGCTGGGTAGGAATCGATTCGAATCAGCCATCTCTCCTGGATAGTGAGAACTTGACTAAGCAGCAGCAACGTAGAAATCACTAATTCAAACTTGGTGGTTATGATGATTGCTCAAATTACTACACCGGATATGGTTACTATGCTTGTTTAGCTTAATCAAGTGCTTGCTCTAGTACAGATGCTAATTTAGAGATGCTTAATTGAATAGGGATAACTTGAAGCTAAAGATATTATATATCTCAAGTTATGCACTTAAGCTTTTTATGCAAAATATTGTCAAGCTAGCTCCACCTATAAAGCCTTGCATACTCCTTGGTGTCACTTTATTTCTAGGTTTATGATGGGTAAGTCTAGCTGAGTACATTCGAATACTCAGGGTTTATCCCACCATGTTGTAGGTGAAGTTCTCGGCCTGCTGAAAATGGTGGCTAACCGCCAGATGGGCTCAGGTGACTCCATATTTATCTCTCATCTATATGCTTTTATCAGAGGATGTCACTTATGCTAGCAATGTATTTGAAACACATTAATGTAATCATTTGAAAGCTATGTTGTTTTCCCTTAATCGATTTTGAAACCCAAACTTGTACTATTAATTGTGAACCCATTTGTAATATTATTTGCGCTGCAACTCTGTGTATGTGATGTGTATTTTCTTAATTACGTGATCTTGGTTGTGATGTTGATTTACCGAGGTCCTTCATGACACTCGATAAACTACCGGGTTTATATAAGTGAAAGTAGGCGCGTGTCAACGTGTTAGTGGGGACAGCCGTACTTGATCTTGTATAAATTGGGCGGTTATGTCACAAGTACCAGCGCTGGGGCAGACCAGGGTGATAATGGTCGTGGTGAGGACAATGGCAACACCAATGGGGACAGCCATGAGGCCCCACTTTTGGCTCCTCCTTCCCTGACACCACCACCTTCGATGACCCATGTGGAGATGATGGTGGAGATGCTAGCTGCTCGGCGCAAATCAGCACGTGCCTTGGAGATGCTTGCCCAAGCTATTGGTGGCTTCACCCGTAGAGGCCCCAATGGCAACGGCGGGAACGAGGGTGGTGTCTATGCTCTCGTAGGGCCCTATTCCTACCAGGACTTCCTAAAGACACACCCACCCACGTTCACGCCAACTATTGAGCCTCTGGATATGGAGCATTGGCTTCGTATTCTGGAGCAGAAGTTTCGTCTGCTCACTATGACTGAAGAGCAGAAGGTTTGCTTTGCCACACAACAGCTTCTAGGGTCTACCAGTGTGTGGTGAGATACTTTCAATGCCATGTAGCTGGTGGACCACCATTGGACTTGGTAGGAGTTTACCACTGCCTTCTATGAGTACTATATTCCCACTGGTTTGCTAAACAGGAAGTTGACTGAGTTCCTATATATGAAGTAAGGGAGTATGACTGTGATAGATTATGTGAACAAGTTTAACCATCTTGCACAGTATGTTGGGACCCATGTAGACACTGATGAGAAGAAGAGGGACCATTTCTACCGTGGCCTCTCTTGCATCTTGCAAAAGGAGCTATACACTAGGGGATTTCAGACTTTTGGTGCTTTGATGAATGCAGCCATTGCTATGGAGGGACTTCAGCGTGATTCTTAGGCGGAGTGGAAGGCACAAGCGAGTGATCACTGGATCTTTTAGTCACCCACAGGCTTAGAAGGTGCAGGTTGTCAGGAGGATGTCCTATCACTCTCCGAGGTGGATAGCTGTCCCATCAGTCTCAGCAGGCTTACCAGGCACCTCCCACCCAATATCGTGCACCTACTCAGCAGGTGCAATAGCAACCTCAGGGACAAGCAGGTTCCTGCCTCAGTCAGGGATAGGGGAACAAGTCTGGTGCTTGTTTCAAGTGTGGCAAGGAGGGCCACTATGCTGAAAAGTGTCCATAGAACCAGCCTAACGTAGTCTTTCCCCTCCTTCAGCCAACTCCCGTCTGGTCAAGAGGACGATTATCAAGAAGAAGGTGCCCATAAGCTGCTCTAGACAAGTCTACTTCACTAAGGCTGAGGAGATTTTGCAGAATGAACCTATGATGGCTGGTATGTTTACCATTGATTCCCACCCAACATATGTGTTGTTTGATTCTGATGCATCACATTCATTCATGAGCATGGGGTTTGCACAAAGGCACAATATATCTCTTATGGCTATTCCTGTTGCCTATAGAATCAGTACTCCGGGAGCGCAGTTGTGCATTAATACTCGGACAGACATAGTCCGATTAGTGCTAGCCACTCACACTTACTGCCTCTAGTTCATGGTGCTGCCTGGGCAAGGCATAGATGCAATTCTGGGCATAAACTGGTTGCGAGTTTATAGGGTAGTCTTGAACCTTAAGCAGACAGTTGTTGAGTTATGACTTCCTTCTTTTGAGGATAGGATGTCTCTCCTTATACCCTCAGATCTAGCCTTACCAGTTGTTGCTCATGTTGAAGCTTCTCTTGATCTTGCTTCTATTCCTATGGTCTATGAGTTTTTGGATGTCTTTCCTAAAGATCTTCCTGGGTTGCCACCAGATAGGGACATGGAGTTTACTATTGAGTTAGAACCTAGCACTGCTACTATTTCATGGCAGTCCCTACCGCATGGCTCCTAAAGAACTAGCAGAAATAAAGAAGCAGTTAGAGAAATTATTGGAAGAAGGGCTTTATCCATCCTAGCTCTTCACCATGGGGTTGCCCTAGCTATTTTGTGAAGAAGAAGGATGATACTCTACGGATGTGTGTGGATTACCACCCTTCTCAATGCGGTAAACCATTAAGAACAAATATCCCTTGCCTCGTATTTATACTTTAGTTCGATCAGTTGGCTGGTGCAAAAGTGTTTTCAAAGATTGATCTTCGTTCTGGGTATCATCAAATTAAGATCCGGCCACAAGATATACCAAAGACAACTTTCTCTACTAGATATGGGCTTTATGAATACCTAGTCATGTCTTTTGGTCTCACTAATGCTCCTACATTCTTCATGTACCTCATGAACTTAGTCTTCATGCCAAAGTTAGACAACTTTGTAGTGGTGTTCATTGATGATATTTTGATATACTCCAAGAACAATGAAGAGCATGCACAACATCTTTGGATAGTACTGACTCGGTTAAGGGAACACAAGCTGTATGCCAAAGTAAGCAAGTGTGAGTTTTGGTTGGATCGAGTGCAGTTCTTAGGACATGTCCTGATACCTGACGGACATCTCTATGGATCCTAGCAAGGTGCAGGATGTGTTAAATTAGAAATCTCCAAAGTCAGTGCATCAAGAAGTTAATTACCGAAGGGCGTGGTCCTCATTTCAGTGTTGATGATCAAGGTGTGGTGAAGTTCAAGAATCAATTGGTGCTTCCCTCAAGTGATGAGCTTAGGAGAAAAAATTTGGATGAAGCTCGAGAGCAAGTTAGCATTATTAGAGCCATTTGAAGGCAGCTCAAAGTCATCAAAAAACTTATGCAGACAAGCGAAGAATTCCTTTGCAATTTAAAGTTGGTGATCATGTGTATCTCAAAGTGTCTCCCATGAGAGGGGTCCATCGCTTTGGTGTCCGAGGAAAGCTAGCCCCTCGCTATGTTGGACCTTATAAGATTTTGGAGCGATGTGGTCCTGTTGCTTATCGCCTCCAACATCCTAGATATTTTGTCAGCAGTACACAATGTCTTCCATGTTTCCTAGTTGAAGAAATGTTTGCAGGTTCCTGATGAAGCCATGGAAATTGAAGGACTTCACCTCTAGCCCGACTTGTCTTATATTGAGCAGTCCTGTCAAGATCTTGGATGAAAAAGAAAGAGTGACTAGAAACAATGCGGTGAAGTTTCATAAAGTTTAGTGGCAAAATCACTTGGAGGACGAAGCAACAGTGGGAGCAAGAAAGCTATATCTTGAAGCATTATCCCCACCTTCTTTCTAGTTCACCGAGGTAATTGTTTAAATCAGAATTTATTCTTATCTCTTTTCCTACACTAGGCACTCACATGAAATCTCAGGGTGAGATTTTGTTTAAGGGGGTAGAGCTGTAACACCCTTGGTGTTACAACCATTAATCATCTACTAAAACATGTCATGAGCATCATACTTGTGTGTTAATGCATGTGGTGAAGTGAGTAGATAATGCATTGCAACTAAAACGATCAACAAAAAAAATGCAAAACGAAAGTTGCTCCACGATTCGTACAGTTAACAAGTAGGGGTGTAAACTAATTTTTATTGAACAAAAATTACTATAGAACCTATATATTAGACTTAAATAAAGTTTAAAGTACAAACTTTGTAGATAACAATGCAACTCTTGCTGTAGAAAAATAATAGTTACTAGCTAGTATTTCTAATAGTCTAGAAATGAACTTGAAAACAAATCTAGCTCAAGACTTAGAAAATTTCTAAGGTGAGCAGTAGTGTGACAAAGCCATGTTTGGCAAATTATTCTATGAAATTGAGTTAAGAAGGGGTGTCATGTTGTAGCTCTTATTGATAGCCTAAGGTGTCCTCTTTAGAGTAGTGAAGATGGCTTGGTTCCAAATTGAATCGTTTAGTTTTTACTGGGCGCTTTAAAATTCATGTGCGTACTCAGTCTCGGGCCACCGGGCTCAGGCGGGTGGTCACCACACGTCGCCGTTCTGCATCGCTGCGCGGTTGTGCCGTGTGCACGCGTGCTAGCCACACATCGGCCAATCGAGGCTGCCCTTACGGTGGTTGTGGCCTAGCCACAGCTTGGCCGCACTGCTTACAGCCAGTCGTAGGTCGCCGTGCCCCGCTAGCCCTCTCTGTGCCTAACCGCCACTACCACCGCAGCTGTCGCTGATGCTGCTGCTACCCTCCATGTCACATATTGTGATGCAATTGTGGTCGTAGTCACTACTGCTGCCGCTTCCGTCGTGTCACTCCCACACTCGCATCTGCTCGTAGCATTGCGCTGCCCCCTCCTTGGCCCGGTTGGGTGCCGTCCACACATGGCCATGCACACCGTTGTCACGCGATCAATGGCGCTATGGCATGTGGGCCATGGCCGGTCACAGACACTCATGCTCATCCCCTTGTGCTTGGACATAGGTCCCTCAACCACGACAATCATGCCCCACCAAGACATGCGCCAGCTGAACCACTGACCGCACCCGCCGCCCTTTTTTCTCGCTGCACCTCTGCTTTTCACTGGCGTTGAGTCATGGTCATGGTGAGCCAGAGAGCGAGCACCTCTCATCAATTCCCCATGCCCGCATCTCCACCTTTACGTCCTCTTGCAGACTGCCCCCTCCCCTGCCTTGATTGCTGCCAGGCTGAGCTCCAATTTTGGAGCTTTGCTTCCACCACCGCGCCATTAAGGCCCAGCCTGCCTCACCATGGATAGCTTCCACCTTGCCATATCGAGCCAGACTGACTGCACTGCTAGCCCCGTCTAGAACCCTTCATCACCATGTGCACCTAAGCCGCACTCCTACCACCGTCTCTATGCCGTTGATGCGGCCGTGCCATCATGACCCATCGTCGAACTTACCACACGCACGCGGCCAGTCTCGCTCGGGGCATCTCTGGCCAAGCCATCGCCATGGGTAGGTTCGTGGTGAGTCACTGGTGCTCACCAGCTATTTCTACCACTTTCGAAAGGTCGTGGCTCACTGGAACTTGGCCGCCGCCACTGTAGGGTGTCCGTCATCGTGGAAATGCCATTCTATTGTGTCTCAGCTCGTCCAACCACTGCCAAAAGTTGCACGTCGTCCCATAGGTGAGGATCAACCTCCTAGGTGCGTCAGAGGGGCTCTTGGTTGGCTGGTGTGGCAGCCTCATGCCAGCCGATGCTGTGCCGGTGAGCGCAGGGGCGTCAGAGACCGGCCGGATGTAAAGATGGGTTAGGGCAAGGGCCTATCGGCATAAGGGCCAACAATAGGAATAGGGCGCATAAGAGCTGTGTTAATACTAGAAATCAAGGATGTTTTTGCAAAAGCGCCACACGCGCGGGCTCCCTCCCGCCGTGGGCCGGCCTATGTGCGTGGGCCGCGCCTATGGGCCGCGCGTGCGCACGAGCGCACCACGCGTGAGTGGGCCGCGTCTGCGTGGTTGTGGGTCGCGCTGGTGAATTATGTTTATCCTTTTATTAGAAAATAGAAATAGCCTTATATTTTAGTTTCTGAGCTGAACTTTGATAATTAACAACAATTCATATAGGTGTCCAAAAATCAGGAAAGCCAATTTTGTTAGACTCTTAAATTCTTTATCTATATAGTTAGTATAATTATTTCATACATATCTAGTGATGAAACTGAGGTCTATTAAATCAATTGGAAATACTTAATATTATTATGTTAATAATTGTAGGAATTTTTGTGGCAAAATGGTAATAGCTTTAGCTCTAAAAATTTTATGGTAGTTTTCTGGTATTATTATGTGCTCGGCTATAATTTTTGTAGCCTTAGAATAGGCTAAGCTTTAGGGTAGTTAGATACTACCTTGTTTTAATATATGTTAAATCGCTAGTAGAAGCAAGAATATATTTTAGTTGTTAAGTTAATACATGTTAGATGAATTTGTACCTTATTTGATGAAAATACTAGTTAGCTTAGTATCTTAGTCATTAGAGTTAGCTTAGTAGATTAGTAGATGTATTCTTATTTTAAGAGCTATGTTGCTAAAATACTAAGTGTTGCATCATCGTTGCATGCATGTAGAGAATGAGTTGGTGGAGTTCGTGACCACCGGAGAGTAGGAGGCGGTGATCGAGGAGTACGAGGAGGTGATGGAGGAGTACGAGGAGGAGGTCCTCATATAGGAGGAAGCCTTAGAGCCACCGACGACTAACATAGCTGATAATCCGCCTGCCCAAGGCAAGCCCCGGTGCATATCCCTTATTTTGCATAATCACTGGATATATATATATAATGTGCATTTACGTTATAGGATTTATATTGAAACTACATGCATAGATAAACCTACCTATGAGTCCTACTAGCATAGGTCGAGTAGATATTATGCTTAGGCTATCGGTAGCGTGAGTAACCAACTGTTACTCAGAATAGGTGATTATTATTATTACTCTTATGACAAAATGGTGAAAGGAAATGGAGACCGGGCAGAGATATTGGTGGGTGTAATAGGTTGTGTCCCGCTGGCCAATGGGGCATTGCTTGGTTACACTATTTTCCCTGTCTATGTTGGTTAAGGACCAGTCCATTGCTAGTGGATGGTAGTCAGGTCACAGACTTATTATCCTTGAGCACATACTTGCTTATAGGAGCAGGGAAGGCTCATTGCTCTCTTAGTCGTGGGTTTTGGCTCTTTCTAGACCAACTGAATAGAGGCAGGGGATGGTGGAGGTCTAAGCACCACACTAGAGTCCGGGACTCAGGAGTTGGGGCTTGGAGTCCAAGTTCGGACATGGGGACCTAGGATCCCTTAATAGGAGAGTGGTGGGTTGGTCTTGCTTGTGCCTTGGGGTACAATTGGGGCATGTGTTTTCGGGGTACCCAGCTAGGATACATTGGTTCCGGAATCAGTCAGTGTGATACGGTACGACTTGGCTATGGTCTAGCATCAGTAGTAAGAACTAGGAAGATGAAAGGGGATGAATGGATCTGATTGCTCTAACTCTTGCTTGAAAGTAGAACAGGTGCTTACATAGAATGGTTAGCTAATGAACTAACCATGACTGCTAATAAAACACATACATAAGGATTCACTACTAGTAATGCTTTTCGCAAAAAGAAAACCCAACAAACCATAAAGCTTATCATATCCTTTGGAGTCAGGAAATTATTCCCATTAGTCGGGTAAGTCTTGTGAGTACATTATGTACTCAGGGTTTATTTACCCCTGTTGCAGGTGCAACTTGAGGAGTGGCTGTTGTGTGGAGGATTCTTCTGGTGGGTACAATTCTTCTGATGGCTTCACACCAAAAGAGGTTCGGTGTCTTATACTCATCTAGCATTGTCCTTGCCATGTCAATTATTGTATGATTCTTCATCTCTACTACACCATTTTATTGAGGGGTGTATGGAGTTGAGAACTCATGCTTGATGTCTTCTTTATCAAGAAACTCAACTTGGGTGTTCTTGAATTCGGTCCCATTGTCACTTCTCATTTTCTTGATGGGGAGACTGAACTCCTTTTGAGCTCTTCTAACAAAAGTCTTCACTTTGTCTCTAACTTTACACTTATCAAACAAGAAAAATACCCAAGTGAAATGGGAATAATCATCAACAATAACAAGACCATATTTGTTACCCCTGATACTTAGGTAGGCGACTAGTCCAAAGAGATCCATGTGTATGAGCTCCAATGGTTGCGTCATGGTCATGATGCTCTTTGGTGGGTGAGATACGCCAACTTGCTTTCTAGCTTGATAAGCGCTACATATCCTATCTTTCTCAAAGTGAACATTTATTAGCCCAAGGATGTGTTCATCCTTTTGAAGTTTGGCCAAGTTCCTCATCCCAACATGGGCTAGTCAGTGATGCCAAAGCCACCCCATGCTAGATTTTGCCACTAAACAAGTCTCAAGATTAGTTTTACTTTTGTTAAAATCAACTAGGTAAAGCTTGTTCTTTAAATGACCCGTAAAGGCAATAGAGGAATCCTCCCTTCCAAAGACTTCCACACCTTATCCATAAAGAGACAATTGAAGCCCATCTCGCATAATTGAGAGACAGACAACAAATTGTAACCTAATGAATCAACATGTAAAATATTTGTAATTGAATGCTGAAGGGTTATAGCAACTTTACCGAGACCAATCACATCCCCCTTAGAGTTGTCTCCAAAGAGAATATTTTCATTCGAGTCCGTCTTCGGGGTATATGATGAGAACATACTCCTTTCTCCGATCATATGATTTGTACATCCACTATCAAGCACCCAACTTGACCCATCAGAGGAGTATGCCTACAAAACAGATTTAGTTGCTTGATTTAGGTCCTCAATTAGATGTGGGGCCTTGCATGTTAGTCACAAGAAATTTAGGAACCCAAATAGAAGTATTCCTATATATGTTGGCTTCCTTTCCAACATATTTGGCAACCACTTTTCCACTGTTGTTGTTCCTTAAAACAAAACACAAAGTCAAGCTTTGTCGAGGTGGTTGAAACTTTGATTGGTAGGCATACTTGTTCATAGTGCCCCAACCTGATTCCTTTGGCTTCTGCTGAACCTATTTGTGCTGAGACACCTTCTTCTTGGGCTTAGTTTGATCAGGAGCAGAATTGGTAGCCTTCCCATTTTTGTGGGGAGCGGCACAACCGGCCTTCACTATGGCACTGTCGCTTTGGACTATGGCATTACCGCTATCTGTGCAGGCTGATTTGTACCAACTCTTTCCTTCCTCTCAAACTTGACACACTCATAGCCATTTATGATCTTTCTTCCATTTGTCTTGGCTCCTGCAGTGTGCCCAAGCCCATGCTTGATTGAGGGATGTCTCCCTTGCTTGAATTGAGGCACTTTTGAATCATTTGCCTTCTTGTTACTTACTTGAGCCTTACCACTCAAGCAGCCCTTGTCAATGATCTCATTAAGTTTAGCAATTTACTTTCTCATTGCCTCCATGTTTGCAAGGTTAGTGGAATAAGCATTCAAATCAATATTATAACATTTTCCACAACCTTGACTAGTGGAGGTAGTAGAGGCAACCTTTGCCTTAGAGGGATGTGAGTTGCTATCCCAAAGAATGTTATATTGCAGCTCAAGTTCTTTGTGCTTTTCATCTAATTCACAATACTTTTTCTTGGGAGCAAAATTTCTTTCTTTGTGATAGCATGGTCCCCTTATTCTTTGGCCAAGGCCTTGCGCAAGGATTCCACCTCACTTCTCTCTAATGCAAGAGCTTCCTTGCTAGCAATGTAGAGATCCTCTTGTTGGATAAGAGTTTCATCTCTAGATTCTAGCTTAGCTTGGACACTCTCTAAGTCCTCCATTAGTTTAGTGATGAATAGTTTGATCTTCCATCTAAGTTCTTAGTTAATTTATCAATTTCTTCATCACTAGATTCATCATCACTAGAGCTATCACTAATATCACTACTAGAGATGTCACTAGGAGGTGGAGGTGGAGGAGCTTTGGTCTTGGATTTAGATTTTACCTTCTCACCCTTTGCCATAAGACAAATGTGAGGGGAGTAGTAGTCATCATCGGACATGTTGGTGAAGTCTTGGTGAATAAGATGGCTCATGGATAGCAATGGTTGCAACTTTCTCATCTTCTTCACTTGAGCTTTCAATAGATGAATCCCATTCATGCCCAATGTGAGCTTCTCCCATGTTTTTCTTGCTCTTTCTCCGGTCAGCCTTGTCCTCCTTCTTCTCTTTCTTATACTTTTTCTCCTTGATCTCATGTGGGCACTTGTCAATGAAGTGATCGGTGCTTCCACAATTGTAGCATGTCCTCTTCTTCTTGTTTGGAAACTTCCTCTTTACTACCTTGTACCCTTGCTTCTTCAACCCTTTATGAAACCTCCTCATAAAGAGAGCAACATCATCCACTTTCTCAGATTGGTCATCATCATGTTCACTCTCACTAGAGGATGAGGTGGTCTCTACTCTTTCTTGAACTTGCTTGATTGCTTTGGGCTTGCTAATTGAAGCTTGCTTGTTGGTCTTGGACTTGATATTAAAGCCTTGCTTGCTTGATTTGTTGGCCTTGAGAGCTACATCCTTGTTGATCTTGATGCCTTCTAGCTTTGCTTGCAATTCTCCAAGCTTCTTCCTCTCATTTGCTTCTTCTCTTTGCATGTCAAAGGTCAAGATCCTCCCAAGTACATCATTTGGTGTGAAGTACTCAAACTTCTTCTTGTCTCTAATTAGAGTTACTACGGTCTCATTTCTTGGTGAATAAGCTTCCAACATAATCTTGACAACTTTGTGATCATCTAGCTCATCACAACCATAGCCTCTAATCTTGCCCACCATGGTCATCAACCTATCAAACATCTCTTGTGGCCCTTCTCCATCTAAGATAACAAATCGGTTGAGCTTGGACATCAACAAATCAATTCTTGCCTTTCTCACTTTGTCAACCCCTTAATGTGCAAGATGCAAAGTATCCCAAATTTGTTTGGCAACATCCACACCAATCACTCTATTATACTCATCACCATCCAAGGCACTAAGTAGCACACTAGTAGCTTGACCGTTGAGGTAGATGATTCTCATTTCTTGCATGGTTGGATTCTTGGGATCAACCGGTGGTTCAAATCTATTGCAAACAACCTCCCAAATGTTGGGATGAAGACCTATAAGATAGGCTCTCATCAAGTGCTTCCACTTGGCAAAGTTAGTCCCATCGAAATGAGGTAACTTGCCCACGGGCACACTGATGAAAGACTTGCGATCATGGTTAGTCATAGACATAGAAGAATAGTTAAAGGATACAGCGACATATTTGTTGTCATCATTCTTCTTGCCCTTTCCTTTCTTATCCTTTTTTCTATGCACTTGGTGAAAGGTCGAGATGGCGGACTAGAGGGGGTGAATAGTCCTTTCTAAATTTAATCACGCTGGCTAATTGAAACAAGTATGGAATTAAAACAATCGGTCTAGCCAAGACTACACCCCTCTATTGAAGTTCACAAGCACCTTATAAATATCCTAATTAGGCAACAAAGGTGCCTAAAGCTCACCTATCCGATTCTAGGAGCAAGGTCACACAAACCTATGCCACTAGTATTTTGCACACCAGAGAGCTCCTACACAATTCTAGTAAGCAAAAGCACAAAGCTCCTAAGCCCACTAGCAATGCTCAATAACAAGGCAACCAATGCCAAATTAGAGAGCGCAATTATTTAGCTACACAAACTAAGCAATGTGACTAACAAGGTTACACAAACCAAATTGGCCACACAAGGGAGCTACTTCTATGCTACACAAGCAAGAAGGTTACTAGTGAGCTACACAAGCTAACTGTCGGTGTTTTGAATAAGCACCGGCAAGTAAATTTATAGTTATGCGCGTTAGGCCCGGATGGTGCGCTAATGGACATAAGATTTATACTAGTTCAGGCTGAATGTCCCTACGTCCAGTCTATTGCTGCTCTTGTTATTAGCACCGAAAATGGTTCATAGTAGGGGGTACAAACGGTTGAGAGAGAGACTGGTCCCAAGTCTCTGATGGAAGGGTCAAAAGGATGTCAAGAGCCTGATAGCAGCTTGACTGTGTGTGATGTGTGTTGTTCGTCAAGAGTCGGTCTGTCGACAAAATATGATCGGCAGTCTACCTAGGGGTATGCCCAAGGTAATAGATTATCGGCAGACAGGTGTGCAAGCCACGAACGAGATGGTGACGCAAGATAGACACGAGGTTTTATCCAGGTTCAACCACCGTGAAGGCGTAATACCTACGTCCTGCGTCTGATTGTATTGCTGTATGTCAATGAGATCTGTCCACTAGGGGACCCCTGCCTCTCCTTATATATTCTAGAGGGGTAGGGCTACAAGGTAAGTATCCTATTTGGTACTATATAATAGCTTGCGGTGCACGCCGAGCAGTTCCATGCATGCCTTGATCTTGTGGGCCGGGCCACCTCTGATGGTGCGGCCCATGTCTTGTCTTGTAGATACCGGGGGCCATACCCCCACAGCTAGTCCCCGAGCCTAATAGTAGGTGGTGTAGTCACGTGGTGCCAGGGTCAGAAAGTAGAAGACCAGTCGAGCAGGCAGCCAATCTCTGAGCGTAGCCTCAAGATGAGAACAAGCACATTCACCGCAAGGTGAAGTGTGCCCACTTAGTCCCCGAGCCTACTGGAAGATGAAGAATGAATCTTGTAGCAGGCTCAAAGAAAAAGAAGTCTGAAAGCTTTGCTGACGTTGTCCGACATGCTCGTATCAAGACCCCAGACGTGCTGCCCAAGATCAGCACCCTGATCCGAACATCATGGAGCAGCTTGATAGCACACCAATGAGACATAGCAAGATCTGAGTAGCAAGGGAGTCCCTAGCATCGTTGGCGATGACCGAGCATCGAGGAGCGAGGAGTCCCCGGCGTCACTGGTGATGTCCGAGCACCGAGGAGCGAGGAGTCCCTGGCATCGCTAGCGATGACCGAGCACTGAGGAGTGAGGAGTTCCTAGCATCATTGGCAATGTTAGAGCACCGAGGAGTGAGGAGTCCCCGGTGTTGCTGGCGATGACCGAGCACCAAGGAGTCTCTGGCATCGCTGGCGATGTCCGAGCACTGAGGAGCGAGGAGTCCTCGACGTCGCTGGCGATGACCGAGCACCGAGGAGTGAGGAGTCCACGGCGTCACTAGTGATGTTCGAGCACCGAGGAGCGAGGAGTCCCTAGCGTCGCTGGCGATGACCGAGCACCGAGGAGTGAGGAGTCCCCGGCGTCGCTAGCGATGTCCGAGCACCGAGGAGCGAGGAGTCCCCGGCATAGGCGGTGAGGTCCAAGCACCGAGGAGTCCCCGGCGATGTCCGAGCACTGAGGAGTCCTCAGCGTAGGTGGCGAGGTCCAAGCACTGAGGAGTCCTCGGCGTAGGCGGTGAGGTCCAAGCACCGAGGAGTCCCCGGCGTAGACGGCGAGGTCCGAGCACCGACGTAGCTGACGACATCCGTGCGGTGAAGTGTGCCCACTTAGTCCTCGAGCACGAAGAATTCGAGGGCTGAGGAGTAACCGACGTAGCTGGCGATGAAGCACGAGCGATGAACATTCTGGTCGACTGGTCGGCGGTGAAGTGAACATTGAGTAGAAGCGACCGGTGAACAGTCCGATCAACTAGTCAGCGACAGAGTCCATGAACCAAGTGGTCCGACCAGTTGATCAGTGGAGAAGCTCGAGCACCAGGTGGTCCGATCACCTGAATGATGATCCTGCAATACAAATATGTAGAACGGGTAGTACATGATGTACAAATAAAGAAACTCTGGAGAAAAATTAGCAATGGTGATGAAACGGCGTATGCAGTTCGGTGATCAGTTGGCATGAAAATATATTCATGTTTAATATAAACCGCCTGAACAGTTAGTGTGTAGCTGAGTCTCTAGCCCATAGTCTATAACGTCAAGCGCGGAGCCCGTGCATGTGTAGGAGGAACAAGCGTGACCAAGGAGCTGCTGCCGACCACCCATAACGCAGAGCGTAGAGCCCATAGCATGTGTAGGGAGGAGCCGGAGATAGGGCCATCTCTGGAGGCGTCCGAGCATCAACATGATTGTTCGAGGGTTCGCCTTAGATTTAGCTATATGTCATCTTTAAGATGGTATACATGAAAGAAAAACGTTTGGAGAGCAAACATAGAGAAAACAACTCAGAGAAACATTATGGTGATATACGAAGATTGGAGAATATTTAGAAAAATATTAAAGCGTCACTTAGCTATAGATAGAACGTCTGGTCGGTGGCGTATGGCATTATCTGGTCGGCGTTGACGAAGTTGCCCGGCGCTCGAGCTTTCCAAACTATCATCATGGCGGTAGTCGCGGTTGTCACGGCGCCGTTCTTCACGGCGATCATCATTGTGATGTGGCAGGTGGTCGGCGTAAGCAGTCCGGGCGATGTCGTCCTTATATTAGTGATCGGCCTTAGGAGATTCGGGGAGATCATTGACTGGTCAGAGAAATGATGTTGTATGGCGGAGTAGATGGGGCATGGCCAAAGCGTGCTAGATGCGTGCATTGTCTTTCTTGTTCTATTTCGCCAACTGCCAGTGGTTCATCATTACTGACGACATTGATCAAGTCTCCTCGCCTTGGTGAGAAGGATGGGAATCGTGAGAACCTCGAGGAGTGGTCTAGGATATCCAGATCATATTCGACTTCTTCATTGTCATGATGCTAAAGCTTAGTGTGGATGGAGCCAATACATGCGATGCTGGACGGGGAGCTTGAACCGCCCTCTTGAACTGTGTGGACTGACCCTTCCTGATACTCCTCAATCCGAACCATGTTGACAAAGTTGCGTGGCTTTGGCCGAGGTCAATGTATAAAACACAGATCCAAGCAGCATTGTATATTATACGCATAGTTGGAAGTTGTGTTTCGTAGGCCGTAGGGCTGAGCCTGGTAATTCTCCATCAAGGCTTCGCACTCGGAGAGCCAGAGACCCGTTGCGGGGGCTGGTCGGTGACGAACGGAGCGCCCTTCAGGAGTAGACATGACCACAAGATCCGTACCGAGTCATGCAGGACAACTGGCCCAAGCTGGTCGGGTAGATCTGTTGTGGGTAGTGGTTACCTGCTCAGTAGGTTGATTTTGAATTGAATCTACCAGAGCTAGGGTTTTAGTAAGCTTGGTGCTGACCTGATCGATGGAGTCGAGCAGGTCGGTGTTGTCGATCTGCCTCCCTTTGTAGTGAGGAAGCGAACGACGGGTTGTCGGTGTGGCTGAAGATGATGCTGGTGTGGCCGGAGCCAGATCCAACATGGTCAGAGCCATAGCTGATGCTGGTGAAGCAGCGGTCAACACAGATTGGATCTATGCCTCCTCTGTGGTCATGGTGATGAAGTTGTCGGAGCCAGTGGTCCAGGTGATCTGGCCGATGGTAAACGTGAGGCCATTTGGCGTAGCCATGGAACCAGGGATGATGACCATCTTGTTCGTCTGGTGAACAGTATGCATACCCCCTACCTAGCGTGCCATTGTCGACAAAATATGGTCGGCAGTCTTCCTAGGGGTATGCCCAAGGTAGTAGATTATCGACAGACAGGTGCGCAAGCCATGAACGAGATGGTGCCGCAAGACAGACACGAGGTTTTATCTAGGTTTGGCCGCTGTGAAGGCATAATACCTACGTCCTGCGTCTGATTATATTGTTGTATGTTAATGAGATCTGTCCACTAGGGGACCTCTGCCTCTCCTTATATATTCTGGAGGGGTAGGGCTATAAGGTAAGTATCCTATTTGGTACTATACAATAGCTTGCGGTGCACGCCGAGCAGTTCCGTGCACGCCTTAATCTTATGGGCCAGGCCACCTCTGATGGTGCGGCCCATGTCTTGTCTTATAGATACCGGGGGCCATACCCCCACATGGTACAGAGTCCGTCAAACGTCGGTCGGCTCTAACCGGAAGGGTCACGGTCAGAACTTGGCGGTCCTGTGGTTGGGAACGTTGATGTCGATCTAGTGAGTCTGGGCTTCTAGAAAATCGATCCCCCTTCGAGGGAGGGAGCGCATCCCCTTTTATAGATGAAGGGGATGGCTTTATAGGTGAGAGGGGGAGAGTATAGATATTTCTAAGTCTTGCTGCCTATGGTGATGAAAACTGGATAATGGTTGAAGCCCCCAATACTGTCGATGTCGCTGTAGGATGTCGGATGTGCACGGGAGGTCAAGCTATCTTCTTCAGGAAGGATGACGCTGGTACTTGCAAGATACTTCTTGATGCCTAGTGGCATGTGAGGAGCCATGCTACGTTCACCCGGTATGGCAAATCCTAGAGCCCATACCGCGATCGATGTCTAGAGACACGCGGGGGGCTTACCATATGGGAGTTTCTAGCGGCCCCTACAATACTTTGTGTCAGGGTGGCTGCAGAGCACTGCTTCATGCAGGGTATGGTCCCTGGTATAGTGGTGTTGACTTGTGAGCCATGCCTTGCCTTTCTCCGCACACCTTCTGGTTCTTTCCGAGCGGGCATCTCCGGTCGGATGGCTCCAGTCGGCGCTTAGTACGCCGGTCAGAGAAGAGCGGTGAGCAAGCTTCCTGTGAGCCCTGGTCGTGGGGTTAGAGTCATGGGGTCAGAGTAGGAAGCAGTGCTGTGGGCAAAGCCTTTTGATCGGAGGGGCATCCGGAGGCTGAAGCGAATACTCCGATCCGGTGGACCCGAGGGGCCATGAAGCGGGTGCCGCTCCCTTGGGATCATATCGTGGTGATAGCATATCCGTCATTTGTGGAGGCCGCGAGTCTTTTTTCTGGACCATAGTGGTTGTCGTATGTCTACGTCGGGTTCCATGCCCGAGGGCTAAAGGCGGCACCCACAACTCTGTAGGGCAAAGAGCATGCGCCCACAACACTATTTAGGCTCTGCTATGCCTGGAAGGGTCTAAAGCATCCATCCTGTTGTTCCCTAGCAGTACTTTTCCTATTGGGGCGCAGGGTATGGACTCTGGTATAGTGGTTTTGACTTATGAGCCATGCCTTGTCTTTCTCCGCACGTCTTCTAGTTCCCTACGAACAGGGAGCCCTCGGTCGGATGGCTCTAGTCAGCCCTCAGTGCATCGGTCGGAGAAGAGCGGTGAGCAGGCTTCCCGTGAGCCCTAGTTGCGGGGTCAGAGCAGGAAGTAGTGCTGTGGGCGTCCCTCGGGCAAGACCAAGCCTGTCCCTCGGGGGTCGGGCGAGGCAGAGTTAATCCCTAAGCTCTCGGGCGAGGCGAAGCTAGCCCTTATCTCTTGGGCGAGACCGAGCCTGGCCCTCAGGGGTCGGGCGAGGCAGAGTCTATCCCTAAGCCCTCGGGTGAGGTGGAGCTGGCCCAAAGGCGTCGGGCGAGGCGGAACCAAACTCCCGTCATTCGGGCAAGAAACATAGCGGCGCCCTTGTCCATCTAGAAGCTTTTAACGTTTGATGGTTATTAGTTCCACCTCCTTGGGTACCCTAGTATTAGGTCCCCGACAGTAGCCCCTAAGCCCCCGAGTGATTCGGGTAGAGTCGCCCGGGGGATGTATTCGATTTCGTCGCAGTCAATTTGCCAGATGGTGTGTGCGAGCGCACCTGATGGGTGTAGCCCCCGAGCCCCTAGGTGATTTGAGTAGAGTCGCCTAGGGGGTAGTATCGGACCCTCCACAGGTAAGGCCGTAAGACTTGGTTTTTTGTCAACTAGATATTTTTAAGGGAAACATGGTATTCCGTTCTCGGGAATGTTATTTAGGGCCGGCAAGCTCTTGGTAGAGCTACAGACGGAGCGGGACCTCAAGCTGAAGGCTGAGGAGAGGTTCACGATGTTGTAGGAGAAGGCGAACTAGGATGCCATGGTGGTCGATCGGGCCATCCGAGAGCGCGATGAAGCGTGTTAGAAGGCTGAGGCACGCCGAGCAGATCTTGGAGTCAAGGTGGCCCAACGGCTGGATGCTAAGGAAGTTTCTACTGGTCTACGCGTCGATCTCGCCGAGGCGCGGGGGCTTCTTCAAGTCGAAGGTGATGAGTATGATCGCCTATCTTCCACTGTCCTGGCGGTCTGTGATGACTTGTGGGTGACGCAAGAGGAGGGGGCTAGTTCCCTCATGGTCCATGCTGCTGGTATCACGGCACACGTGGGCCAGCTTGAGGAGAGCCCCTTTTGCCTCGGGATCACCCAGGCCTTCACTGTCACCCATTCCCATTATGCTCAGGAGATCAACCTAGGGGTGATGAGCCAAGGCTTTGCGCCTGTCTATGAAGACGCTGAGCTAGATGAGATGGAGAAGGCGGTGGCTCCCCTTACGCGGAACCTAGCGGACAAGCTAAAAGAAGAGGTTCTCCCTTTGCGGAAGTAGTTAGTGGAATTGGTTTGATAAACACTTATTTCATTTATTTTGATCTTACCTTCTCTTTTTGTGATGAAAAAGATTTAGACAATCAACCCTTTTGTTTGTTAAGACCATAGAACCCGAGGTTTTTTTAGGGGAAACTTGATTATGCTGGTGAGCAAAATTACCATTGCTGTCTGGGCATGGGCCTTTTGCGGTCTTACCAGTCTGTTCCGCCAAACCTAGCCCATGGTCTTGATGCGAAGAGGAGGTCAAATGTAATATTTTCTCGAAAAGAAAAGAAAGGAGGTTCCCATACCTTTATTTGATGATTGCTATGTGACCGTGCGTTATGAGCTTGCTAACGAGGATGTTCGGATAGAATTCGATCCCGTTTGATTTGCGACAGGGTCGGCGAAGCCCTCGGGGGGGCATTCTGTTACTCCTTTGCCCACCTTCCAACAGATTCCCCCTCAATGGGGTTTCTATGGGCTCGGCTAGAGGCTGGATTAAACAAGAAGGTTGAGATGACCCTATTCGCCTTAACGTGGGTTGGGCAAAGGCCGTTGAGGCTCATCTGTGTTTTCTCCTCTAGCTCTTGTTCGACGCGAGGTGGCCCCGGACCCTTCACTGGTCAGCCATCGAACCTCAGTCTCTTGATCTTGGATCGAGTGGCTCGATCCCCTGAGCCCTTGAGGGTCTGCTAGGGGTCAGCCATGTTTTCACGCGCTACCCCGTCCTCGGTTTTCGTGGCCGAAGGGGCTAAGTTGATGACACTTGCCTCGATGGCTCGAGTGTCATGCTCAATGAGCTCGCTAACGGGTATGTTCATGTGGAATCTGGATCCATCATTCGCCGATGGGGTCGGCAGAGCCCTCATGTGGCATTCCACTACTTCTGAATCCGCCTCCCGGTAGATGCCTGAGCCATTCATTGGGCTCAGGCGGCCCATTGGCCTCTCCGTGACAGAGATTCTATGGGTCTAGCTCGAGGTTAGAATCAAACAAGAAAGGTCGAGATGTCCCTGTCCGCTTCTGAACGGGGTCGGGCAAGGCCGCTGGGGCTCATTTCAGTTTTTCTCCCCTGGCTCTATTTGACATGAGGCGGTCTCGAGCCCATCACGGGCCGGCCTTTGAACCCTGGTCAGGCATCGCTCATATTGAATGAGGCGGCTACCGCTTCGTGACGTGACATGAAGTGTTGAGATGCAAGGGTTTGCATATGCAATGTTTGAATGCATGAATTTAACATATAGTTTAATCGAGACAAAAGCAGGGGTCGGTAATGTTACCTTGGTGGTATGAGCTATGGGAAGCTCCTACCAGACATCTCCGTGCTAGGTTCGGGTTCGACGTTTGTGATGAGGCCAGCGTAACCTACATAAGTATCGTGATTTTTTGTTTCCGTCTCTCGGTGGCAATCTGAGCCATACGATTGACTTTTAAATGATCTGCCAGCTTCCCCCCAAAGGGGGCTCTACAGGCGGACCCCTCCAAACTCCTTTTAGGAAGGCAGGAGCTAAGGCTAGGGTCTGGTGGTTCGTCCAGTTGTACTCATCGTTGTATTCCCACACGTCATGCTTTTGGTTTCCCAAACGTAAGGAGGGGTCGGGCTAAGAGGGTGTTTAAACAAACATGTGCCCTTGGTAGCCCCCGAGTGATGTCTGTGCCCCTACCATTGTTGGGGTCAGAGGCCCAGTAAAGAATTTAATACTCAAAGTAAGTAAACAGGGGTACTTATCTTTCAATTGGTCGTTCATTCGTTGTTTTGCCTGGGTCGCCCGATTGACCTAGGGGGCCTGTTGGACTCCCCCTGGAGGGAGGTTCTGTTGTTGGGTTGTTCCATGGGCCTTTTGCCTTTCCTCTACTATTGTGCCCCTTCTTTAAATAGGAAGGGGTAGAGGAGCTCTCGCCCCATTCCTAGCCAGCCTCTGAGCCACCACCACTTCTCCTTCCTTTCCACTGAATGCAGTGGTTCCTGAGTAAGAGAGGGTGATGCAAGGGAGAGAACAACTCATAGGTCTGCTTGTGAATCCGAAGCGCGATGTTGAGCTAGAGGTCGTCCCACATAGATGAGATGGTGCGAGCCGCCCTTGCTGTGGGCGTACCACCGCCATCGATGGAGGTGGGGCACTGGAGGGCGCCGAGCATCATCGACCTTGCCGTCGTTCATTGTGGCCTTCCTTCGACGGGAAGCGCCTCCTATCCCAATGCTGTTGTCGGGGTTGGAGCTGATGATGATGGCGTAGTCCCTGAATGCCCCGGTGGAGGGGCACCGCATTCGCCGACACGGTGCCTTCGAAGATTCCGTGGCGCGGTGGGATGTTGTCAATGGAGAGCGTGGTATGGCGGCCGCAGTAGACGAACTAGCCCATGTACATGCCCGGACGTTGCCGATGGAGAGCGTGGTGCAGCGGCCGCAGTAGACGAACTGGCCCGTGTACATGCCTGGATGTTGCCGATGGAGAGCTTGGCGCGGCGGCCGTAGTAGTACATGTAGTAAAACTAAGCAGAGATTGTACTTGTATTGTCGATGTCGTATGTGAGTTTCTAGCGGCCCCTTGCCTTTCTCCGCACATCTTCTGGTTCCTTCCGAACAGGGAGCCCCCGGTCGGATGGCTCCAGTCGGCCCTTAGTGCGCCGGTCAGAGAAGAGCGGTGAGCATGCTTCCCGTGAGCCCTGGTCATGGGGTTGGAGTCACGAGGTCAGAGCAGGAAGCAGCATTTTGGGCCAAGCCTTCCGATTGGAGAGACTGCTTGGAGACGGCTGGTGCCTGAAGCGAGTACTCCGGTCGGAGAGGTGGGCCGAAGAAGCTGATGAGCGGGCGCCTGTTCTTACAGGTAGACCTTCTGGTCGACGACTGAACTATCCTTCCGGCCTACTGTGTTTTAGTTTTTTGGGCCACCCCATGGAATATATGTTATTTTCCTGGGCGAGCCCGGGCGTGGAAGCTGGTCCTCAAGGGATCCCGGGTCAAACGTCGTGCTGCCGAAGAGCGAGCAGCCTGTGCCTTCATCGGTCACGCCGTCAGCAGATGCTGCTGGGTTGATTTAATACCTTTTTTTAAATACAAGTAGTTAGTAAATGTAAAAAGTTTAAGTTCATGGGGGAAACCCTTTATAAAATATTCGTGTGTGTTTTAATGACTGCAATTGGTTTTTTGTTTTTGTGAAGGAGTTGCTCCATTCGGGGAAGCTTGTTCCCTTTCATTCCTTAGTTCTCCCTTAGCATAATTTTGTTTTAAATTTCTTTCTATCTCGTACATGCCCATTTGTTCCATAGGTCACAACTTTGTGAGCCCATGGCGTGGCCCGCAAGGCTCGGCCGGTCGTAGCCGTAGGAAAAGGCGGGGTGCGATCAGTCGGAGTGTTCTAAAGCAAAGTTACGTAAGGTAAAACATAGGAACGAACTACCCTTTTGTTCAGGTAGGAAGGAGTTTCTTCATACAAAACCAAAAGAGTTTTTAAGGTAAAAACAAAAACAAAGGGGTAGTAGAGCCCCCTAGTGGAGCCCCCCGAGCGCCCCGAGCTGAAAAGTGTTCGGGTCGGGGTGCTCTTACGGGAGCGTTCGCTAAGTAAAGGTAAGACTAAAACTTAGGAAAAGAAGAAAAGACATAGTTGTACCAAGGTCCTCAGAGAGAGCATCGTCGTCGTTGTCCTTCAGTCAGTAGGTTTCTGGTCGGATCCCTTCGTGCTCCAGTCGTCTAGATCCTTGTCCGCTGCGCCCCCTTCTTCGGTCATGGCTTCCTCGCCTTTTTCTTCCTTTGGCCTGCCGGTTACCTCAGTGGACATTTGAGGAGCTAGCAATCCTTGTAGAGGTGTTTGATAGGGTAGTCGTGGTTGGTACATGGGCGCTCCATGAGATCGTGGAAGTGGCCCGGAGGGTCTTGCTGGGGCTGCGTGCTCGCATGATCGGCCACGGCGACCGATGCAAAGTTAGTCGGTTGGCGGCGATCCTTTCTGTTCTTTTTCCCCCTACGTGGAGGAGCCCTAGTCTTGATCCTGGCGCTTGGCCTTACCTTTGTCATGGCCTCCGTTGAAGCGCGGTAGGACCTGCGCTTGCTGGTGGTGTTGGACAAAGGTCCAAGGTCCTAGGCGGTCAGGGCTAGGACTCCGGTCGACGCTGTGCGTGTCTCGGTTCATCCCGAGCCGTGCATAGATAGGCGGTCGGCATGGGGCGGTCATCAAGTTGAGGTGAGGTGCGGTTGTGGCTTCTTGTGCCACAATCGGTGGTTGTGGCGATGACAGGGTGTAGTGCCCCATCTGCTGCGTCCTTGTTCCCCGGATGGGGAGCGAGGTCATGAGTCGACGTCATGATACGGAGCACTTCACTTGTTGAATGGCGGCGGTCTCCAACAGTGCCCGGTGGTTCTAGTGGATTGCTCATCCACGAGGGTCGTTCGGCTCGAGCAGGTCACGCAGGAGCATTGCCACGGCAGCAACGTTCTGGCTAGCCCGAGCGAACTATGGGGGGTTGGTCCCCTGAACCAGAGCGTCGCGCTGGGATTGACGGGCACGACCCCGATCGTCACCCGCCGGTCCATGCGCATAGGGTGCAGCGTGGTGCACCGGGTGCGTTGGTGCAGTTGGCGGCTAATGCGGCCACTATCGTCGTAGATCCTCCTCGTGCTCACATGTGAGCTCGGGGGTCTCCACGTGAGGGCCCGGCGGGGCATGGGTCCGAAAGGACTCTGCTTCCGTCGATGGGTGTCCTGGAGGGTTCGTCATGGCGCACTCCCAAGACGGACGATGGCTAGGTGTCATGTCACCGATGCTGGAGCCATCACTCTCGCCATGCCAACTTTCAGTGCAGAAAGTGACCAACTAGTAAACATTTATAGTTTTGTTGTACGTTGTGATCGGAGGTGGCCTAGCACTCAATGACACAGGATTTATATTGGTTTAGGCAATGTGCCCTACATCCAGTCGAGGTTGGTCGGTGACTTTATTCCTAAGCCTAGGTGCTCAAAGTCTGTAGTGGGGGTATAGCTCGCCATTCCCATGAATTCGGATGACAGAGCAGGCGGCGCGAGCATCCTTCAGAGCCCCCGGGCATATGCATCCATGGAAGACGTAAGGCCATAGGGGAAAGCGGGGTTTGAGTAGAGAGTTTGCTCGGAATGAAGCGCAGATGCCGCATCATCGAAGTCGCACGTCCTGGAGTCGATGGAGGACGTCCCTTCGACGGGTGCTGGGTCGTGAGCCTCCTCGCGGAGGTGGAGTATGCTGAGTCAGTCGGCGACGAAGTCTAGGCTTTCCTCTCCAGAGATGCTTTGGACGTGCCCCTCAGGGGTTTACGCCATGAAGCATTCCTAGGAAGGGTGATGGCTCCCCCCGCTGGAGTCAGAGCTAGAGGACGACTCTGGTTCCTGCATGAGGAGCCCATGGACTGTCTCCGGATCATGTTCAATTGCCCCCACGAACTCGCTGTCCGTAGGCGGCTAAACCATGCATAGTGCTAGAAGGTGGCCAGCGGTTATCGCAGCATTGCAGAGGCCGAACGGAAACACCATCGAGGCACGCTGTGTGGAGTGTTCCAGAGAGAGTGTGATGTGGCGCGGGGCCTCTCTAGACGACTAGGGTCCATGGGAGACGCCGGGCTGGCCCTCAAGCCTTCGGTAGCTGAAGTTGATGAGAGGGAGAGACTGGACGGCCACGTGGGCCATTACCAGCTCTCCTCCTAGTGTGACGATGAAATCCAGGTCACCGAAACGCACGTGTGTGCCCAAGACCTAGCTGATTGCATGGTTAGCCATCCGAGCCCTGATTTGGAATGCACAAAGGCCCCTACCTGGCGCACCAACTGTCGGTGTTTTAAATAAGCACCGGTAAGTAAATTTATAGTTATGCGTGTTAGGCCCGGATGGTGCACTAATGGACACAAGATTTATACTGGTTTGGGCTGAATGTCCCTACGTCCAGTCTGTTGCTGCTCGTGTTATTAGCACCAAAAATGGTTTATAGTAGGGGGTACAAATGGTTGAGAGAGGGACTGGTCCCAAGTCTCTGATGGAAGGGTTGAAAGGATGTCAAGAGCCTGATAGCAGCTTGACTGTGTGTGATGTGTGTTGTTCATCAAGAGTCGGTCTAGAGTCCATCAAGCGTCGGTCGGCTCCGACCGGAAGGGTCGCGGTCGGAACTTGGTAGTCCTGTGGTTGGGAACGTTGATGTCGATCTAGTGAGTCTAGGCTTCTAGAAAATCAATCCCCCTTCGGGGGAGGGAGTGCATCCCCTTTTATAGATGAAGGGGATATCTTTACAGGTGAGAGGGGGAGAGTACAGATATTTCTAAGTCTTGCTACCTACGGTGATGAAAACTGGATAATGGTTGAAGCCCCCCAATACTGTCGATGTTGCTGTTGGATGTCGGATGTGCATGGGAGGTCGAGCTATCTTTTTCAGGAAGGATGACACCGGTACCTGCAAGATACTTCTTGATGCCTAGTGGCATGTGAGGAGCCGTGCTATGTTCACCCGGTATGGCAAATCCTGGAGCCCATACCGCGATCAATGTCTAGAGACATACGGGGGGCTTACCATATGGGAGTTTCTAGCGGCCCCTACAATACTTTATGTTAGGGTGGCTGCAGAGCACTGCTTCGTGCAGGGTATGGTCCCTGGTACAGTGGTGTTGACTTATAAGCCATGCCTTGCCTTTCTCCACACGCCTTCTAGTTCTTTCTGAGTGGGCATCCCTGGTCAGATGGCTCCAGTCGGCGCTTAGTGCGCCAGTCAGAGAAGAGCGGTGAGCAGGCTTCCTGCGAGCCCCGATCACAGGGTCGGAGTTGTGGGGTTGCAGTAGGAAGTAGTGCTGTGGGCAAAGCCTTTTGATCAGAGGGGGCATCCAGAGGCTGAAGCGAATACTCCGATCTGGTGGACCCGAGGGGCCATGAAGCAGGTGCCGCTCCCTTGGGATCATATCGTGGTGATAGCATATCCGTCATTTGTGGAGGATGCGAGTCTTTTTCTGGACCATAGTGGTTGTCGTATGTCTATGTCGGGTTCCATGCCCGAGGGCTGAAGGCGGCGCCCACAACTCTATAGGGCAAAGAGCACACGCCCACAACACTATTTAGGCTCTGCTACGCCTGGAAGAGTCTAAAGCATCCATCCCATCATTCCCTAGCAGTACTTTTCCTGTTGGGGCATAGGGTATGGACTCTGGTATAGTGGTTTTGACTTATGAGCCATGCCTTGCCTTTCTCCGCACGTCTTCTGGTTCCCTCTGAATGGGGAGCCCCCGGTCGGATGGCTCCAGTTGGCCCTCAGTGCGCCGATCGAAGAAGAGCGGTGAGCAGGCTTCCTGTGAGTCCCGGTCGTGGGGTCAGAGTCACGGGGTTAGAGCAGGAAGCAGTGCTATGGGCGTCCCTCGGGCAAGACTGAGCCTGTCCCTCGAGGGTCGGGCGAGGCGGAGTCAATCCCTAAGCTCTCGGGCGAGGCGAAGCTGGCCCTTATCCCTTGGGCGAGACCGAGCCTGGCCCTCGGGGTCGGGCGAGGCGGAGTCTATCCCTAAGCCCTCGGGTGAGGCAAAGCTGGCCTAAAGGCGTCTGGCGAGGTGGAACCAAACTCCCGTCATTCGGGCAAGAAACATAGCGACGCCCTTGTCCATCTAGAAGTTTTTAACGTTCGATGGTTATTAGTTCCACCTCCTTAGGTACCCCAGTATTAGGTCCCCAACACTAACTAATTACAAGAGCAACTACACAAGCATAATGTATATGAAAGTAATTACAAGCTTAGGGTAAGGGGATTGCAAACCAACAGGAAGAACAATGTTGCCACGATGATTTTCTCCCGAGGTTCACGTACTTGCCAACACAATACGTCCCGTTGTGTCGACCGCTCACTTGGTGGTTCGGCGGCTAATTGGCATCAGCCGCCAAGCCCGCATGTCGGGCACCGCAAGAACCTGCCCTAAAAGTGAGGGTAGCTTAATGACACACTCAACTAGAGTTGCTCTTCGTGGCTCCCGCGGAGCGCGCACAATGGCCCTCACAAAGCTCTTCTTTGAAGCACCGCACAAGCTTCTTGTGGGCTTCGACGGAGATCACCACCAAGCCATCTAGAAGGTGGCAACCTCCAAGAGTAACAAGCACCACCTGCTTGCAACTCAATCACATAGTGCCACTCAATGCAATCTCATGATGCAATCGCACTAGAATCGCTTACCCACTCGATCGGATGAACACTATCAAGCTCAAGTGAGTTAGAGGGCTCCCAAGCACACCTACACAAGCCTCCAAGGCTCAAGGGTGCTCAGCTCTATTAAGCTATTTGCGAAAGGCCGACCAAAACTTCTATTTATAGCCCCATAGGCTAAAATAGCCATTACCCCTTCACTGGACATTTTTCCCGGATGACCGACACGCCGATCTGATCTACTGGACGCAACCTCCCAGTGTTCGGTCAATGGATGGCTGCCACATCATCCCTAGCTTCAAATGCTGAGTGCCCGATTCAATGGTTAAGTTGCATCCGGATGCACCGTGGGGATGACCGAATGCTGCTACGCCTAAGTTCGGTCGTTTCTAGAGAGCTCACAGAGCCTCTATTTTGCGATGGAACACGTCCGGTGCTGCACGACCGGACGTAGACCAGTGTCCGATTGTGCTATGCCATCCATGTGTCGCTCTACGTCCAATCGGAGCCACCCAATCTCAATGGTAACTTTGTGCGCCAATGATCACACGATGACCGGACGCAGCATAGTGTGGATGACCGGACACTGCAACGCTGGAGTCTGGTCATTTCCAAAGAGCTCCCCAAGCCTCTGTTTTGTGACCGGACGCATCCGATCACGCCCGACCGGACGCAGACCAGCGTCCGATCAGCTCTACGCCTATGCGCCAACTCTAGCGCCGCCTACGTTAGCCTACATCAGTCTGACCAGATGCAGGCCCTATGCATCTGATCACTCTTCGCGCCAGTGTCTGGTCACATGACTAAGACCGCACGGTCTCTGCTTTCACTGATCGGACGCGCCGGTCCTATCGAGGCCAGCGTCCTTTCTTATCCTTTTTGCTATGCACTTGGTGAAAGGTCGAGATGGCGGACTAGAGGGGGTGAATAGTCCTTTCTAAATTTAATCACGCCAGCTAACTGAAACAAGTGCGGAATTAAAACAATCGGTCTAGCCAAGACTACATCCCTCTATCGAAGTTCACAAGTACCTTATAAATATCCTAATTAGGCAACAAAGGTGTCGGGCTAGCTAGAGCTCATCTATCTGATTCTAGGAGCAAGGTCACACAAACCTATGCCACTAGTATTCTGTACACTAGGGAGCTCCTACACAATTCTAATAAGCTAAAGCACAAAGCTCCTAAGCTCACTAGCAATGCTCAATAACAAGGCAACCGATGCCAAATTAGAGAGCACAATTACTTAGCTACACAAACTAAGCAATGTGACTAATAAGGTTACACAAACCAAATTGGCCACGCAAGGGAGCTACTTCTATGCTACACAAGCAAGAAGGTTACTAGTGAGCTACACAAGCTAACTAATTACAAGAGCAACTACACAAGCACCATGTGAATCTGAGGATGCATATGGTTATTTGAGCACTAGGTAGCATATATTAGCTTAAGCATTGTGCCCCCTTTATAGTACAAATTTTCCTATACTCAAATTCAATATATAAAAGAATTTAAACCTCCTTTGAGTTTGAAGCCATCTACATTTGTAATTGGGGGTTCCTTCGTTTCATGTAGCATCCTCGAATATAAATTCTCTGCTTGTCATCTTGATAAATCCCATTAGTTCTCTAAATGTGTGGTTATTATCACCAATACCCACAATTAAGGCTTGATTGCACTTTCAGATTCTAGATGAAAAACATGGATTGTTTGAGTTCTCCCTTAGGTTGTGCTCGACAGAACCGCCTGGTGTAGCTTACTTTTGGGGTGCTTAGTGTCTGTGGAAGACAAGCGCCTCCGAAGGTGTGTTGTTTTGGGCGGTTCTACCACATCCTTGAGGGACGCCTCAGCTCCCTATTTGTCGTATGCCCTGACCCTCGGCGCTCCATAATCGAGGTCGGTAGGGAGGATAGCCTCAGAACCATAAACCATGAAGAATGGCATGTAGCTGATGGCCTAGCTAGGGGTCGTCCCTAGGCTCTAGAGCACCACGGGAAGCTCCACGACCCATCATCTGCTAAACTTGTTCAACCGGTTGAAGATCCTAGGCTTAAGGCCTTGTAGGACCATGTTGTTCGCGCGCTCAACCTACCTGTTCGTGCGGGGCTGTGCCACGGCGGCCCAATCGACGTAGATATGGTATTCATCACAGAATCAGAGGAACTTCTTCCTGGTGAACTACGTGCTGTTGTCCACGATAATGGAGTTTGAGACTCCAAAGCGATGGACGATGTCAAGGAAGAATAGCACAGCTTGCTTGGATTTGATCGTGGAGATCGATCGAGCCTCTATCCACTTTGTAAACTTGTCTACGACAACCAGCAAGTGCGTATATCTCTCAGACGCCCTCTTGAGAGGCTCGACCAGATCGAGCCCCTAAACCATGAACGGCCACGTGATGGGGATCATTTGGAGTGCTTGGGTCGGCAGGTGGGTCTATGTGGCAGAACCTCCTAAGTTATAGGGCCCACATGCACCTGTCACTGTCCGACGACCTTTGACATTTATGCATATGTTTCCAATAACTTAAAAAGACTGTCGGGTGTCCTCGGGGAACCCCGAATCATCCACGATTTCCGAGCAGGATCACGTTACAGAGTCATTGCAGTATTACAACATTTATTCAAATATCAAAACCAGAGTAAAAACAGCGGAAGTCTTACAATAACATAGTTTACAAACCAGTTGTTTCAAACCTTACAAACTAAGTTCCATAATTATTACAAACCATAGTAGTAGTGGAGTGGCATAATTAACATATACTTAACACACAAAATAAACATCCTGCCCAAGGATCACACATTTAATTCTCATCGTCAGAACGAACGATAGTCATGCAGCACGATCCAAAACAGATCTGCTCATGAGGCTCACCTGCAACAAGGGGTCAACGAACCCTGAGTACAAAGGTACTCAACAAGACTTATCCAAAATCTAAACTGATAAACTTAGTAATGCAGGCTCAGGGATTCAAGGTATAGCTTTAACAATGATCAAAGTTCTTTTGCGTAAAAGCTCTTTTAATAAAACTCTTTATATAGAAAACTTCTCTAGAATTATATACAAAGCTGACACGATCCGCACTGAGATCATGAAACTTCATATCCAACATCTTCACAAACCTTATTTAAGTTTTGGTTATTAATTCTACGATGATGAACAGTGAGTTGAGTCTCCATAACCGAGGAGCAACGACGATTCGAACCGATTAAGCCCAGCTGGGGATTCCAGACCATACGACATATGCAGGTCCCCGACTCACATATATCAACCTACCCTCGGATCCTCTAAAACAAGAACGGGTCCGCGCCACCCAAGAATACAGCACACCTCAAATCCGGCCACATTCCAGCCACGAGGGTACACGCTATTCCCGCCATCTCTCCACTCCCAGTGCGCGAGTAGCCATTCTCGTAATAGAATTGCCAAGTTCAGGCTTACCGGAGTATATGGTTAGTACTACAAATTCTCACCTCATGCAATTCAACAACGGACGTGCCTTAATCGACACAGGCGGAAAGAACCCGCTCACAAGACCTCCATGTCTTGTGGCTCACACTCACCGAGTCCGCCCGGTCTAGATTTATTACTCCACATTCCCATATCACATGTTAACATAGTTAACCAGTGTTCCATTTGTAACTTGCAGGTGGCAGGTAGTTACCCGACCTTCATCGTTCTACGCATGGCTAAGCAAAACTAGGCATATACGAGTTTAAAACTGGTAATATGGTAAATATGGAATAACAAGGGTGGTAATGCAACAATTAGGCTTTTACTTAACTCCTAATCACTTAATGCAGTAACGGAAAGCAAAAGCGAAATTAATTTATAAAACACAAGGTAGGGTTGTATGCATCCGGGGCTTGCCTTCGTTGACGGAAAAGTCCGATTCCTGCGACGTTACACAAGTATTTGACCCGACCTCAACAGACGGATTAACCTCTTCAACAGCTTGATTAACTACCATGTTTTCACCTTCGTTCACTACACGTAATAACAATGCCATGTTTAACATGATGCGGAATTCGAAACATGATGCTCGATGAGGGATGAAAAATTAATAATTTGAATACAACTTTCCTTCGCGGTACAGTTGCAAGTCAAACAAACTAATTCTTTTTCGTAAACACATACATCAACTGCCAAGGATCATTAACAACAAATGACCCAAGGTCATCACTCAATCCAAAATTTCAAACAAAACCTAAATCACTAAAGGTTACTATTTGCTTTTATGAATTAATTATTTAGTTCAAAATTATGAAATAAATCAACTTATTCTAATTGAGTCCAAACTTTTAGTACATGGTCATTACATGATAACTAAGTGGCAAAACAAATTTCATAATTTTTGGATAAATAAATAAGCCTAGAAAAATCCTGGAAATCCATTTATGAATAAATTGAGCAATTTTTATCACATTTAAAACTTACTGAAAAACATTATTTCATATTTTTCTTAAATACTATACATCTCAGAGAAGTCACACAAAAATTTTCATAATTTTTGGAGCTCTAAATAAATATACACAAAAATAACAAAAACATACACTATTCATTCAAATCTGAAAATAGAAAAACCCATTTGAACGCTGAGTCACTGACATTGGACCCCACCTGTCATCTTCTACCTCCCGCGTGTTGACTACGACGACGACGGCGCTGACCGGCGCAAACAAACCGACGGTGAGCCCAAAGGCGACGGTCAAGGTACCAAAATGACCACATCATCACGGCGCATCGACTCAAGGCACTAGCTAGACGAATTACTACGAGTTACGAGCTTGGCGTCGGCCATGGCGGTTGCGGTGGCTCGGCGACGTTACGCCGGCGAAATGAAGCCGAAAACGGGGAAACAGAGGGCATGGGAAGGTCCAGTAGCTCACCACGAACACGTTCAAGCAAGAATTAAGGCCGGAGAAGTAACGTAGACACGGGTCGACGTGAACAGCAACGGCGGCGGAGCAAGGATCGTCGGTGACGGTGTGCCGGCGACTGCAGTGGATAAAACGGCCAAACAAAAGTGAAATGAGCACTACGGCATCGAGACGAAGCTAAAGGGACATCAATCAAGGGCAACGGCTCACCGATGGACTCTGGCCACGAAGATGCGCATGCGACGGTGAGGTTACCGGCCGCGAGGAAGAAGGCGATGAAACTCGAGTTCCCGGTCAAGACAAGCCAAATTGGTGGGTCAGATGGACGCGCAAGGTTCAGGCGGAGCTGGGACTAGCTTAACAGCGACGGTGGAGCACGACAACGATGGCACGGGCTCGCCGGAGATGGAGCAGCGGCGACGGGAAAAACAGAGAGCGAAGAAAGAAGAACGACGGCGGCTCCAGAGCTTTATAGGGCAGTCAAGGAAGCACATGGAAGCCACGACACAGCCTTTAGCACGCCAACGCGACGCCCAGACGGCCACGCGCGCGACTGGAAGCAAGCCGAAGATCGCCGCCGGTGTAGCCTGAGCGGTGAGTACTGTTCATAGAAATTACAAGTTTGCCATTCGCCAAATTTCACAAATTACTCTCAAATTTTCATAACAACTCAAAAATCTCCAAAAATAAAAGTTGTTCAAAATCAAAAGTTCTACAACTTTGCTTTTATAACCATCTCCTAATTTGGTCTAGATTTTGAAATGAACTTTTGAATTTGAATAGGGAAATTTACCGAATTACGCCTTTTTGATTTACTCAAAAATTTTCTAAACAACTTGAAAAACTCCAAAAACAAACTTTGTATAACTTGCCAAGCTCTACACTTTTGCTTTTGGGCCCAACCCCAAAATATGCTTAGATTTTGAAATGGATTTTCAAGGTAGGGTTTACATGTTGAAACGCGGGGTTTTCTCGAAAAATTCAAAACCCAGTCAAACTTTGAACTTGAGTCAAACAATACAATTCAACACTCATTACACAAATGTAAACTTGTTTTAGTAAATGCACATCAAAGTTTTCACCAAATGCCAAATGCCTTGCAATGCATATGATGACATGTCAGATTTTAACATTTAAACACCCGAGGTGTTACAATCCTTCCCCCTAAAAGAAATCTCGCCCCGAGATTCAAAGCCATAGGGTATGTAATGGAAAAGAAAATGTGTCGCAAGAACACATACAAACTCTGTCCATAAAACAGCTAAGGTTACTTTTACAAAACACAATATGTACCACCGAGCTCAACTAACATTACTCGATTCTATATTGACGCTAAAAATTCGGGAAACTTTTCTAACAAGTAATCTTCTGATTCCCAAGTAGCTTCCTCTTCTGAATGTTGATTCCATTGTATTTTATAGAACTTGATTGTCCGTCTTCAAGTAACACGATCTTTCTGATCTAACACTCGGATAGGATATTCGGAATAAGTTAAATCCGGTTCTAGTTCCACTCCTTCAACTTCAACATTTTGTTCAGGCACTCGGAGACACTTCTTCAATTGAGAAACATGGAACACATCATGCACAGCTGCAAGATGTTCAGGTAATTTCAAACGATATGCTACTTTTCCATACCTCTCTAAAATTTGATAGGGTCCAATATATCGGGGTGCCAACTTTCCTTTAACACCAAAACGGTTAACTCCCTTCATTGGTGATACTTTCAGATATACAAAATCTCCTTTGTTAAATACCAATGGTCTCCGTCGTCTATCCGCATAACTCTTTTGGCGGGACTGAGCTATCTTCAAATTACTCTGTATTTGCCTAACCTTGTCTTCTGTTTCTTTCACAAGATCAACTCCAAAGAATCTTCTTTCTCCAGGCTCAGACCAACTCAATGATGTTCTGCATCTACGACCATAGAGTGCTTCAAATGGAGCCATTCTAATGCTTTCCTGATAACTATTGTTGTATGAGAACTCGGCTAAAGGTAAGCATTCATTCCACTTTTTGGAATAGTTAAGGACACAACACCTTAACATATCTTCAAGTACTTGATTGACTCTTTCAGTCTGTCCATCAGTCTGCGGATGATAAGCTGTACTGTACAGAAGTTTAGTACCCAACGAAGAATGCAATTGTTTTCAAAAGTTGGAGACAAACTGTGTACCCCTATCTGACACAATAGTTTTGGGTATTCCATGGAGACTCATGATTCTTGCTAAGTACATTTTGGCATATTGGATCGTAGGATATATTGTCTTGACTGGAAGAAAATGCGCTGACTTAGTGAGTCGATCTACAATAACCCATACTGAGTCAAATCCCTTTGATGTCTTGGGTAGACCAACAATAAAGTCCATGCTTATGTCCTCCCACTTCCAAGATGGAATAGGTAATGGTTGTAATTCACCAGCAGACCTCAAATGTATAGCTTTCACCTTTTGACAAGTATCACACTTTGCTATGTATCTGGCAATCTCTATTTTCATTTTAGTCCACCAAAATCTTTGCTTCAAATCATGGTACATCTTGTTACTTCCCGGATGAATGGATAACCTAGTAGCATGTGCTTCATCTAGAATTGACTGCCGCAACTCAGGAACTTTTGGTACCACCAGGCGATCCTTGAACCACAACACATCTTCATTGTCAATGCTAAAGCATTCCGCTTTTCCATTCTTGACCCTTTCCTTAATATGGGCTATACCCTTGTTTTCCTTCTGAGCAACAATAACTTGATCTCGAATAGTGACTTCAACAATTATGTTGGTCAAACTTCCTTGTTGAACTACTTCTACATTCAACTTTTCCATTTCTTGACATAAATTCAAACCTATTGTTCTCACTGTCAAACAATTGCAATAACTTTTGCGACTGAGAGCATCTGCAACCACATTTGCTTTACCAGGGTGATAATGTACTTCCAAATCATAATCCTTAATCAGTTCTAACCATCTTCTTTGTCGCATGTTCAACTCTGACTGAGTAAAGATATACTTTAAGCTTTTGTGGTCTGTATACATATGACACGTATTACCAAGCAGGTAATGCCGCCAAATCTTTAGAGCATGAACCACAGCCGCTAACTCCAAGTCATGAGTCGGATAATGTTCTTCATGTTGCTTAAGTTGCCTGGATGCATAGGCAATGACTCGGCCTTCTTGCATCAACACACATCCAATACCAATACCTGAAGCATCACAATAAACATCAAACGGCTTCTCGATGTCAGGTTGGGCTAACACTGGCGTAGTAGTCAACAGTCTCTTCAAAGTCTGGAAAGCCTCTTTACAATCTGATGACCAGACAAACTTAACTTGGTTCTTCAACAATTCAGTTATGGACTTTGATATCTTTGAGAAGTCTGGAATAAACCGACGGTAATATCCCGCCAAACCCAGAAAACTCCGAACTTGATGAACTGTGGTTGGCGGTTTCCAATCAAGCACATCCTTCACTTTGCTGGGATCAACTGCAACTCCTTCGGCTGACAAGACATGTCCAAGAAATTGCACTTCCTTAAGCCAAAAATCACACTTGCTGAACTTGGCATATAGTTGATGTTCTCTCAAGCGGGTCAGAACAATTCTGAGATGTTCTGCATGTTCTTTCTTATTCTTGGAATATACTAAAATGTCATCAATAAACACCACTACAAACTTGTCTAGCTCCGGCATGAATACTGAGTTCATAAGATACATGAAATGAGCTGGAGCATTTGTCAAACCAAAAGACATTACCAAGTATTCATATAACCCATATCTTGTGGTAAATGCCGTTTTGGGAATATCCTCAGGCTTTATCTTGATTTGGTGATATCCTGATCTCAAATCTATCTTGGAGAAAACTTTGGCTCCGGCCAGTTGATCAAAAAGCAGATCTATCCGAGGTAATGGATACTTATTCTTGATGGTCACTTCATTCAATGGACGATAGTAAACACATAACCTCAGGGTCTCATCTTTCTTTTTCACAAAAATTGCCGGACATCCCCAAGGTGAAGAACTAGGCTGGATAAACCCTTTCTTAATCAATTCTTGTAACTGAGTTTTCAACTCAGCCAATTCCTTAGATGGCATCCTATAAGCTCTCCGAGAAATCGGAGCTATTCTAGGTTGTAACTCTATATTGAACTGTACATCCCTATCAGGTGGTAGACCAGGTAAATCTTTAGGAAACACATCCGGAAATCCACACACTACCGGAATATCTCTAATCTCTTTGACAACAGTTGCACAAATCTTACTCACTGATCTTCTTAGGGTTGGAAGTTGGATAAGAAGTTGAGAATTACTATCAGGCAAACTCACTCTTAAGGTCCTATTCAAAGCATCTATAACAGCCTTATGCTGATACATCCAATTCATTCCCAAGATTACATCTATATCCTGATCCTTAAGGATAATCATGGTAGTGGGAAAAATATGCCCACCCAGGTTTACGGGTACCTGGTATACCATCTCCTTAGTACACAGACGTCCCCCGGGTGACTGTATAAAGAAACTTTCCTTTGTTGCCCCAATCGAAATTTCATGCTTCATGACAAATGTTCTATTGATGAATGAATGCGATGCGCCAGAATCAAAAAGTATAACTGCAGGGTGATTGGCAACAGGAAACATATCCATCATCACTGGCTCCCCTTCCGAAATTTCTCCAGCTTGAATATAGAACACCCGTCCTGTCTTCCTCTCATTTTTGCCCTTCTGAGCATTCTGATTGGGATTCTTGTTTGGTGCCTGACCCTGTTGTTGATTGGCAGGAGCCTTCTGATAATTTTGATTAGCCTGCCTAGGATATGGACATTCCCTGGAGAAATGACCAGTCCTTCCACAATTATAGCACGGATAGTTGTGACCCTGGGATGTTGGAGTATTGCCACCAGGAGCATTGGTTGACTGTGAACTCGGATAGGTTATAGTAGGACGGACATTTGACTGTTGCCCGGCTTGGAACTGCGGCGGACGATAAGGAGGACGATTATGATGTACTGGATGATAAATCACCCTTTGCCTCTTCGGATTTCCCCCAAAAGATCCAGACGGCACACTCTTTTTCTTTTTGAGCTCCTTGTGCTGCCGATACTTTGATTCTGAAGCAATTGCAATATTTACTGCCTCATGATAAGTGACATTGGTGCAAGTGGTCATCATAGTCTGCAACTTGGTATTCAGGCCTCTCATAAACCACCTCTTCTTCTTGACATCGGTATTGACATGTTCGGATGCATATTGGGACAGATGATTAAACCTTCCCACATACTGCATCACGCTTTGATCTCCTTGTTTCAAAGCAAGGAATTCATCTAGCTTCATAGCCATTACTCCTTCAGGGATATAATGGGCTCTGAAGGCTGTACGGAACTCAGCCCAAGTTATTGGAATGCCAGTTGGTTGCATAGCCACTAAGTTTGCCCACCAAGCACTTGCTGCTCCTCTAAGTTGTTGGGCGGCAAACGTAGGTTTCTGATACTCTGTGCATGGGATAAGGTCAAATTTCTGTTCCATGGTTCGAAGCCAGTCATCAGCCTCCAATGGTTCATCTGCCTTGGTAAACACTGGGGGTCTTGTGTCTGTGAAATCAACATATGTAGCCTCCTGTCGGTTATGGTGGCGTCCACGGTTTCCGTACATCTGATTCTGATTACTCTGAGCCATCTCATGAAGCAAACGAGAATTTTCAGCCGTCACATTGACGAGTGCAGTTATAGCATCAGCTAAATTGGTTGGAATTGGTGGCGGATCAGGAATACCGTCCTCATCTTGTGAAGTTCCCGGAATAAACGAACCCCGTGTACGACGCATCTGCTCATAACAAACCAAACTTTATTCACATATCTTTATTGAATTGTACCATAGCTTACTCTAGACACATTACATGGAGCTTACTAATGTACAAACAAACCTACGGGTACGAAAACAGAACTACATAACTTAACTAAAGCTACTATTATACAACTCTCCTCCTTTCCTCAATTTCTTCAAACTTCAGGCTCGGTATCCATTCCGGAATTATTACCGCCTTCATCATCACTTTCATCGATCATTACTAATTCTTCAGGATCTTCTTCTTCTTCCTCTCCCGATTCATCATCATCGGCAAGGATGACACCGGGGTCCATGGCATCAGCTTGAGGCTCATGATTTGGATTCAGTAGATTGCTAAGCCTATGAACTTCCTCATGTAGATAGGTATTATGTTCTTCTAAATCTTCTACATAGAATTCTAGCTCATGAGTTCTAGCCCTAGCTACATTTTCCCTGTGCCAAGCTTCATTTCTTCCCTCCACCGTACGAACTAACATACTTTCGCAGTTCCTATGCGCGGTGGTGAGCTGCCTCAATTGACCCTGTAATTCACCTATTTGTATAACATCCAAAGCCCTATCTCTAGTAGATTGTGCTAACTCTACGGAAATCCTCTGTATCTCTGCCTGAGGATCAGGCCTAGTACTGCTACTGCTAGCACCATCATTTCTAGGGGCAAGTTGGTGACGAGGAACTCCTTTGGGTCCGGTGGACTTACGGGGCGTCATCTTGGCACGAGCCATACTGTAGGAAACCAATTTAATCCAAGTAAGACCATTTGATCAAAATCCAAAGAGTAGCTAAGATGGATTACATTCCTCAAACCAGTCTCACTACTTAACTCCAGACTAAGAGGTGAAGGAAGTAACGAGTGAATTATTCATGATGCATGAATCGTTCTTACAAACAAAAACATCAAAGTTTATAATGCATATAAACAACATTTATTTTTATATAGGGCATAGCATAATTACTACTCCACCACACAAAACATTTTAATCAAATAGGGAATGGTGAGAAAGAATTAAGATAAGTCAGAAGCAATTTGAACCAAATTATCAAGTTAAATTTAGTCATCCCAATTCATTTTGAAGTTTTCGTAAAACAATACAGCAAAACCTTGTAACGAATGCTCTGATACCATTCTGTGGCAGAACCTCCTAAGTTATAGGGCCCACATGCACCTGTCACTGTCCGACGACCTTTGATATTTATGCATATGTTTCCAATAACTTAAAAAGACTGTCGGGTGTCCTCGGGGAACCCCGAATCATCCACGATTTCCGAGCAGGATCACGTTACAGAGTCATTGCAGTATTACAACATTTATTCAAATATCAAAACCAGAGTAAAAACAGCGGAAGTCTTACAATAACATAGTTTACAAACCAGTTGTTTCAAACCTTACAAACTAAGTTCCATAATTATTACAAACCATAGTAGTAGTGGAGTGGCATAATTAACATATACTTAACACACAAAATAAACATCCTGCCCAAGGATCACACATTTAATTCTCATCGTCAGAACGAACGATAGTCATGCAGCACGATCCAAAATAGATCTGCTCATGAGGCTCACCTGCAACAAGGGGTCAACGAACCCTGAGTACAAAGGTACTCAACAAGACTTATCCGAAATCTAAACTGATAAACTCAGTAATGCAGGCTCAGGGATTCAAGGTATAGCTTTAACAATGATCAAAGTTTTTTTGCGTAAAAGCTCTTTTAATAAAACTCTTTATATAGAAAACTTCTCTAGAATTATATACAAAGCTGACACGATCCGCACTGAGATCATGAAACTTCATATCCAACATCTTCACAAACCTTACTTAAGTTTTGGTTATTAATTCTACGATGATGAACAGTGAGTTGAGTCTCCATAACCGAGGAGCAACGACGATTCGAACCGATTAAGCCCAGCTGGGGATTCCAGACCACACGACATATGCAGGTCCCCGACTCACATATATCAACCTATCCTCGGATCCTCTAAAACAAGAACGGGTCCGCGCCACCCGAGAATACAGCACACCTCAATTCCGGCCACATTCCAGCCACGAGGGTACATGCTATTCCCGCCATCTCTCCACTCCCAGTGCGCGAGTAGCCATTCTCGTAATAGAATTGCCAAGTTCAGGCTTACCGGAGTATGTGGTTAGTACTACAAATTCTCACCTCATGCAATTCAACAACGGACGTGCCTTAATCGACACAGGCGGAAAGAACCCGCTCACAAGACCTCCATATCTTGTGGCTCACACTCATCGAGTCCGCCCGGTCTAGATTTATTACTCCACATTCCCATATCACATGTTAGCATAGTTAACCAGTGTTCCATTTGTAACTTGCAGGTGGCAGGTAGTTACCCGACCTTCATCGTTCTACGCATGGCTAAGCAAAACTAGGCATATACGAGTTTAAAACTGGTAATATGGTAAATATGGAATAACAAGGGTGGTAATGCAACAATTAGGCTTTTACTTAACTCCTAATCACTTAATGCAGTAACGGAAAGCAAAAGCGAAATTAATTTATAAAACACAAGGTAGGGTTGTATGCATCCGGGGCTTGCCTTCGTTGACGGAAAAGTTCGATTCCTGCGACGTTACACAAGTATTTGACCCGACCTCAACAGACGAATTAACCTCTTCAACAGCTTGATTAACTACCACGTTTTCACCTTCGTTCACTACACGTAATAACAATGCCATGTTTAACATGATGCGGAATTCGAAACATGATGCTCGATGAGGGATGAAAAATTAATAATTTGAATACAACTTTCCTTCGCGGTACAGTTGCAAGTCAAACAAACTAATTCTTTTTCGTAAACACATACATCAACTGCCAAGGATCATTAACAACAAATGACCCAAGGTCATAACTCAATCCAAAATTTCAAACAAAACCTAAATCACTAAAGGTTACTATTTGCTTTTATGAATTAATTATTTAGTTCAAAATTATGAAATAAATCAACTTATTCTAATTGAGTCCAACATTTTAGTACATGTTCATTACATGATAACTAAGTGGCAAAACAAATTTCATAATTTTTGGATAAATAAATAAGCCTAGAAAAATCCTGGAAATCCATTTATGAATAAATTGAGCAATTTTTATCACATTTAAAACTTACTGAAAAACATTATTTCATATTTTTCTTAAATACTATACATCTCAGAGAAGTCACACAAAAATTTTCATAATTTTTGGAGCTCTAAATAAATCTACACAAAAATAACAAAAACATACACTATTCATTCAAATCTGAAAATAGAAAAACCTATTTGAACGCTGAGTCACTGACATTGGACCCCACCTGTCATCTTCTACCTCCCGCGTGTTGACTACGACGACGACGGCGCTGACCGGCGCAAACTCACCGACGGTGAGCCCAAAGGCGACGGTCAAGGTACCAAAATGACCACATCATCACGGCGCATCGACTGAAGGCACTAGCTAGACAAATTACTACGAGTTACGAGCTTGGCGTCGGCCATGGCGGATGCGGTGGCTCGGCGACGTTACGCCAGCGAAATGAAGCCGAAAACGGGGAAACAGAGGGCATGGGAAGGTCCAGTAGCTCACCACGAACACGTTCAAGCAAGAATTAAGGCCGGAGAAGTAACGTAGACACGGGTCGACGTGAACAGCAACGGCGGCGGAGCAAGGATCGTCGGTGACGGTGTGCCAGCGACTGCAGTGGATAAAACGGCCAAACAAAAGTGAAATGAGCACTACGGCATCGAGACGAAGCTAAAGGGACATCAATCAAGGGCAACGGCTCACCGATGGACTCTGGCCACGAAGATGCGCATGCGACGGTGAGGTTACCGGCCGCGAGGAAGAAGGCGATGAAACTCGAGTTCCCGGTGAAGACAAGCCAAATTGGTGGGTCAGATGGATGCGCAAGGTTCAGGCGGAGCTGGGACTAGCTTAACAGCGACGGTGGAGCACGACAACGACGGCACGGGCTCGCCGGAGATGGAGCAGCGGCGACGGGAAAAATAGAGAGCGAAGAAAGAAGAACGACGGCGGCTCCAGAGCTTTATAGGGCAGTCAAGGAAGCACAAGGAAGCCACGACGCAGCCTTCAGCGCGCCAACGCGACGCCCAGACGGCCACGCGCGCGACTGGAAGCAAGCCGAAGATCGCCGCCGGTGTAGCCTGAGCGGTGAGTACTGTTCACAGAAATTACAAGTTTGCCATTCGCCAAATTTCACAAATTACTCTCAAATTTTCATAACAACTCAAAAATCTCCAAAAATAAAAGTTGTTCAAAATCAAAAGTTCAACAACTTTGCTTTTATAACCATCTCCTAATTCGGTCTAGATTTTGAAATGAACTTTTGAATTTGAATAGGGAAATTTACCGAATTACGCCTTTTTGATTTACTCAAAAATTTTCTAAACAACTTGAAAAACTCCAAAAACAAACTTTGTATAACTTGCCAAGCTCTACACTTTTGCTTTTGGGCCCAACCCCAAAATATGCTTAGATTTTGAAATGGATTTTCAGGGTAGGGTTTACATGTTGAAACGCGGGGTTTTCTCGAAAAATTCAAAACCCAGTCAAACTTTGAACTTGAGTCAAACAATACAATTCAACACTCATTACACAAATGTAAACTTGTTTTAGTAAATGCACATCAAAGTTTTCACCAAATGCCAAATGCCTTGCAATGCATATGATGACATGTCAGATTTTAACATTTAAACACCCGAGGTGTTACAGTCTACCAAGCGTAGTATTGACACCCTTCATAGGTGCGCACAATCTGTTCAACGTCGGCTACTACGGTCGGCCAGTAGAAGCATTGTCGAAATGCGTTTTCGACCAGGGTCCTTGGCGTGGCATGGTGCTGCAGACCCCACTGTGGATATCACTCAGCAACTGCTTCCCTTGTTCGATGGGGATACAGCGCTATAGGATCTCGGTGTGGCTTCACCTCTAGAGCTCGCCCTCAACAATGACAAAGGACTTGGCGCGACACGTGAGCCGCCAAGCCTCCGTTTTGTCTATCGGTAGCACCTCACAGAGGAGGTAGTCGAGGTAAGGCGTCCTCCAGTCGCCTAGAGGGTTGGACTCTGTCGCTGGATCCTCGTCAAGCTTCATGACTTTAGGGTCGGATGGAGCCACTGGCAGGTTAGCCCCTAAGCCTAGGGCAGGCGGCCCGTCACCGGTCTATTCTAGCTCCTCATAGCGGACCAAGGGCTTGTACTGATCGTTGGCAAAGATGCCCGTCGGCACCGGCTCTCGGCCAGATGCCATTTTCACCAGCGTGTCGACCACCTCGTTGAGACGCCTCAGGATGTGATTGAGCTTGAGACCGTCAAACTTGTCCTCTAGCTGTCGAACTTCTCGGCAATACGCAGCCATGTTGGCATTGTGGTAGCTTGATTCCTTCATGACTTGGTCGATGACTAGCTAGGAATCACCCTAGACATCAAGCCGTCGGATACCCAACTCAATGGCGATGCGTAGGACTTGATGGCTGTTTGAGGGGCATATGAAATGCCTTGACTCATCAACTCAAGTGCCCACTTCGCGATTCTTCCTATGACATCCTGGTTTTGGATGACCTTGCCGAGAGGGAAGGACATCACGAACGTCACCGGATGCGACTCGAAGTAGTGACATAACTTCCTTTTAGTGATAAGGACAACGTAAAGGAGTTTCTAGATTTGGGGGTAGCGAGTCTTGGAATCAGACAAGACCTCGCTAATGAAGTACATCGAACGCTGCACTTTGAGGGTGTGTCCCCCTTCTTCTCGCTATACCACCAGGGCGGCCCTGACCACTTGCGTGGTGGTCGCAATGTAGAGCAGAAGCGGTTCCCCATCGGTTGGGGGGACCAGGATTAGGGCCTTCATCAGGAGCTACTTGACCTTGTCAAGTGCCTCCTAGGCCTTGGGCATCCATTTGAAGCGGTCGGCCTTCTTTAGAAGCCAATAGAGGGGGAGACCCTGTTCACCGAGGCGTGAGATAAAGCGGCTGAGTGCGGCGAGGCACCCTGTAACTCGCTATACCCCCTTTATGTTATGAATTAGGTCCATCCTCATTATGGTTGAGATCTTCTTCGGGTTGGCTTTGATGCCACGCTCGGAGATGATAAAACCCAGCAGCATACCCCTTGGGACCTCGAAAATGCACTTCTCGAGGTTGAGTTTGATGTCGTTTGCTCGGAGTTTCATGAAGGTCTGCTCTAGGTCAGCTACGAACTGGTCAGCTTGTTTGGACTTGACCACAATGTCATCCACATAGGCCTCAACGGTCTGCCCGATGAGATCCCCGAAACACTTGAGCATGCAGCATTGGCACGTAGCCCCCGTGTTCTTTAGGCCAAATGGCATTATGATGTAGCAGAATGATCCAAATGGGGTGATGAAAGATGTCATGAGCTGGTCGGACACTTTCATCGTGATTTGAAGGTACCTAAAGTACGCATCAAGGAAGTAAAGGGTTTCGCACCCTGAGCTCGAGTCGACTACTTGGTCTATGCATGGCAAAGAAAATGGATCCTTTGGACACGCTTTGTTGAGACCCATGTAGTCAACACACATTCTCCATTTCCCACTCTTTTTTTGTACAAGAACGGGATTGGCTAACCACTCAGGGTGGTATACTTTCTTGATGAACCTGGTTGCCAAAAGCTTCGTAATCTCCTCACTGATGGCCCCATGTTTCTCCTCATCGAAACGATGCAGGCGCTGCTTCACCAACTTGGAGCTTGACCTGATCTTCAAGGCATGCTCGGTGACTTCTCTCGAAATGGCTGGCATGTCCGAAGGTTTCCACACAAAGATGTCTCTGTTGTCACGGAGGAAGTCGGTGAGCGCGCTTTCCTATTTGGAGGAAAGCATGGTGCTGATGCGCACCACTTTGCCCTCAAAGCCATTGGGTCTATGAGCACCTCATTGGCGCCCTCTACAGGCTCGAAAGACCCAGCCGACCGCTTGGGGTCGAATGCTGTTTTAACGACCTCCTTCCTGATGGCCGCAAGCTCTTTGGAGGTGACAATTGCCGCAGCGTGTTTGCAGCACTCAACCTCGTACTCATAGGCGTGCTAGAAAGAGGTGCCAATGGTGATGACCCTACATGGACCCGGCATCTTCAATTTTAGATAGGTGTAGTTGGGGACAGCCATGAACTTCGCGTAGCATGGACATCCTAGGATGGTGTGGTAGGTCCCGTGGAACCTGACCACCTCGAAGGTAAGGGTCTCTGTCCCATAATTGGTCAGATTCCCGAAGATAACAGGCAGATCGATGTGCCTAAGTGGCACGGCCTGCTTTCTAGGCATGATGCCATAGAAAGATGCCTTGGTCGGTTGGATGCATGATCGATCGATGCCCATGGCATCGAGCGTTTCAGCATACATGATGTTGAGGCCACTGCCTCCATTCATCAGCACCTTGGTGAGCCGCTTCGTGCCGATGATCGGATCGATCACAAGCGGGTATCTTTCTTGCTACGGGACGCTTTCCTCTGATCAAAGGTTATGGCAGGCTCTAACCATTAGAGGAAGGAAGGCACGACCGGATCGGTCGTATAGACCTCACAGCACGTAAGCTTCTGACGGCGCTTGGAGTCATAGGCCACCGACCCTCTGAAGATCATGAGGCAGCTATCTAGCGTTAGAAATCCACCGTCCTTCCCCTCGGCATCGTCTACGGTCGACTTAGGTTCCTTCCTATGCTCCCCCTTGTTGGAGCCTCCGGACAAGAACCGCTTCATGAGGACGCAGTTCTTGTACAGGTGCTTGATGAGGAAAGCATCGTTTGGGCATGGCCCTTCGAGCAGCTTCTCAAAGTGGTCCGGGGTACCCTCGATGGGCTTCTGACCCCCTTGTGGTCGGCAGTGGCCATAAGTGAGCCCTTGCAACCCTGCTTGTTCTTCTTCTTGTTGGGGCAGTTGGAGGCGCCTTCGCCGGCGTCCTCGTCCCACTTTGCCTTGCCCATGGGGCAGTCAAAAATTGCCCCGACCGCCTCCTCACCTGAGGCATGGCTAGTGGCAATGTCGAGGAGCTCCTTGGTGGTTCGTGGGCCCTTATGTCCTAGCTTATGAACCAAGAACTTGTAGGTGGTCCCAGACAGGAAAGCTCCTATGACGTCGGTGTCGGCGACATCGGGCAACTTGTTGCACTACCGAGAGAAGCACCGGATGTACCTATGAAGAGTTTCCCCAAACTTCTGTCAGTAGTTTTTGAGATCCCATGGGTTCATAGGACGCACGTATGTGCCCTGAAAGTTTCCCACGAAGATTTCTTTTAGGTCTGCCAAACTTTGGATTTAGTTGGGCGAAAGGGGTTCCAACCATGTTCGCGTTGAATCAGCTAGGAACAATGGAAGGTTGTGAATAATGAAATTGTCACTATCCACTCCACCGGCTTGGCAAGTAAGTCGATAATCCTCGAGCCACAGTCCAGGGTTTGTTTCCCCGTAGTATTTTGAAATGTTGGTCGGCGGTCGGTACCGTGGTGGAAAGACGACGTTACGGATGTGTCGGCCAAAGGCCTGAGGTCCTAGCAAGTCAGGGCTCGGGCTTTAGTCCTCACCGCTGTCTTAGCGTCCGCCATGATAAGGGTGGTAGCCACGGCTAGCCTCCTCCCTCTCATTATTGTGGGCATGCCTACGGGCATCTAGGGTGTCGTGCGCGTCACGGTGGAGGCCAAGACGCTCATACGCCAGGGCCACGATGCGCGGTCTGCCACCTCGCTGCGCCTAATGGACTAACACGTCCCTGTCGGGTCGCTCTGAGGGCACACGCTTGCTAGCGCCAAGCTCATGTCGTTAGGACAGCGAGCTCTTGGCCTACTGTGCCACCACACGCACGAGTAGCGTGTGAATCTCATGATGGGCCCATTGATCCTCGAGTGTCACGAGCCCCGAAAGCCCCCGGAGCAAGGCCGCCACGGCAGCGATGTTCTGACTTGCCTGGGTGAAGTGTGGGAGGGCTTCATCATCCTCGATGATCCTTCGGTTCACGTCGCGGGCTGCGGCGCATGCACGCCCACCGTCTCTGTGGTGCTTGAGCTCCACGCGTTCCTGCTCGAGCTAGAGTCGTGCTTCTTTGAGCTCTTGGTGCCACACCCTCAGCTACTTTAAATGCAAGCGAGGTGGGGCCCTTGTGTCCTCCTCGACCTCTCGTCGAGGTCATCTGTTGCGGTAGCACCTCCTTCATGGATGCTTTCGATGTATCCCTCGGGGGTACCTGCCATGAAACATTCTCGCGAAGGGTGATGGCTCCCCCTGCTAGAGTCAGAGTTAGAGGGTGACTCTGATTCTCCTGCGAGAAGGTCGTTCATAGGGGATGGGGGCGTACACTGCGCCACAAGGTGGTCGATGGTCTCTGTGGCGTGGCGTAGACCGAACAGGAGCGCTGTCGGGGTGCTCCGGATGAGGTATTCTAGGGAGAGGGGCTCTCCTCCGACAAGTCATGTCATGACGTTGGTGAACGAGAAGGTGAGGCGGTGTAGGTCCTCCCGGGACGGTCGAGGTCCTAGGAAGGCGTCGAGCCGGCGCTCTAGCCTCCAGTAATCGAAGCCGAGGAGCTAGTCGCTCCCGGGGGCATGGGCCTCCGGTGCATACAGCTCCTCAATCGCGTTGAGGCCGGTGGAGTGGAGAGGTTGGACGGCGGTGGGAACCCACGCCAACTCTCCCTATGTCGTAACGATGAAGTCCAGGTTTCTAAAGCGCACGTGCACGCCCGGGACCCAACTGACGCTGTGACTAGCCATCCGAGGCCTGATGTGGACATCAAGACGCGTAAAAAACCCCTACCTGGCGCGTCAACTGTCGGTGTTTTTGGACCACCGACGAGTAAATTTGTATTTGCACGTCTGGCTCGGATGGTGTGCTCGGAGGACACAAGGGTTTATACCGGTTTGGGCAGAACGTCCCTATGTCTAGTTCGCTACTGCTCGTGTTACCGACATTTGATTTACAGTAGGGTTACAAACAGGCGAGAGAGGGCGAGAATCCCAAGTCTCTAGTGGAGGGAGTGAACGGGTGCTGAGAGCTTGCTTGCCGCTCAGTCATGTGCTCGTATCGTGCTCTTGTGTTCTGATCCCCCCCAGCGTGGGGCGCCTTGCTTCCCCTTTTATAGGCGAAGGGAAAGCGTGGGTTACAGAAGAGAAAAATGAGAAGAACGAGAGAAAGAAGGCATCTAGAGTCGCCGGGTCCTTCTTCTTCTTTATGCGGGTCCCGCTGATCCTGTAGATGTCGATAGAGATGGCTCCATGTCACGGCCCTATTCGTCACTGGCGCCATGCGCTGGTGTTATCTGCCGGTCATGGCCTTCCACTCTGTCCTGACGGACGTTGCGGTGAATTGACGCGCCTCTCAGCGTCCATGCGAGGATTAGGCAGAACAACACCGGCACATCCGACACTGTTCTTGATGTGAATCCCCAGGTATCGTCCGTCAAGGCCACGGGTTACATCGAGGTGTGCCAGCCTCTTCCCTGGCGTCAGAGTTTTGACCCAGGCCCATACGCTTGGACCTAGAGTGGTTGGCGGCTGTATGGGTCCCCATTGGACGAGACGGAACACGCGTCCTCGAGGTCGGGCGAGATGGAGCCCGCGACCTTGGGCGAGACGGAGCCCACGTCCTCGAGGTCGAGCGAGACGGAAACCGCGTCCTTGGGGTCGGGCGAGACGAAGCCCACACCCAAGGGGTCGGGCGAGACGGAGCCTACACCCAAGGGGTCGGGTGAGACGAAACTCGCGTCCTTGGGTTGGGCGAGACAAAAATTGCGTCCTCGGGGTCGGACGAGACGGAGCCCGCAACCAAGGGGTCGGGCCAGACGGAGCCCGCACCTAAGGGGTCGGACGAGATGGAACCCGCGTCCTTGGGGTCGAGCGAGACAGAGCCCGCACCCAAGGGGTCGGACGAGACGGAACCCGTGTCCTTGGGGTCGGGCGAGACGGAGCCCGCACTAAAGGGGCGAGACGGAGCCCGCGGCCTTGAGGTCGGACGAGATGAAGCCCGCGGCCTTAGGGTCGTGCGAGACCTTTTAATATGTCTCGAGCCATCCGGAGAAGTCAGCGTGGATGCTAACTTGCTTACTTTGAGTATCTCTAATATCGATACCCGACAACATCAAAGTTCAAAGATCACATGTCTGTGGCCATGTTCACTTGAACTACTTTTCAGCTGGGTCAGCTTATTTCAACTTATTCTCCCTCACTAAACACTATTGAATCAGCCGAAACCAGCCGGCTTATATATCATACGAACAGGGCAAAAAACCTCCAAAATAAAATCTTTGCAACCAAAACATGCCAACCATCTCAGATTTTATGCAGCAAATTCAATCAAAGGAGGAAACTATTTTCCCCTCGTTCCATCTTAGGCCCTGAACGGCTTATCCCATATTTAGCTTGTTCGTCTTCTTTTTTTCAGCAGAAACAGTGTTTTTCTCTCACAACAATTTAATCAGAACAGTATTTTTCAATCAGTTTCAGCCAATTTTCAGACTAGCGAACGGGGCCTTAACTAGATCAAATGTCACATTTCTGAACGATCTTGTAGAACTCTAGAAGTAGTAGAACATAGCAGGTTAATCATTAATCGGACACCATGGCTAACAAAAATTAGGTGAAATATTATATATATACCAAATGCAGCATCAAAAACATGGGAACTAAGCAGCCATCTTTACATCATGATGGCCACATTCAAATCCCTTCTTTACAAGAAGATACAGATATACGTACTCAATATGACCAGAGAAGATAAACGAGCAAACCAAGAAGCAAGAAAAGCTACCTAGGGTCGCCACATTGCCCAATTGCAGGCAGAATTCCGATCGGCGGGCGGGGCGAATCAAATCAGTCGGCATTGTGCATGGATGAATCGAGGCCATCGACACGGCTGCGCACAATGCGGTGGAACACCTCGCGCACCAGCCTTTCCAGCGGCTCCAGGCCGTCCCTCATGGCTTCACACACGGCGGCGAGCTCCGCGGCAGCCTCCCGCACGTCGTTCTCCCTGTCGCCGAAGAGCGGGATCGGGGCCGCGTCGATTGCCTCGGCGAGCTTCTGCGTGGACTTCTCGAGCGAATGGATCTCCTTGAGCAGGCCGCAGGAATGGCGCCTGTCCTTGCGCTTGCCTTCCTCGGCGAGGCGTTCCTGCAGGGCGAGGAGAGGCGGCGCCCAGGGGAACGCGGCGCGCGGCGGCGCGGCCGGCAGGTGGTGGGCCTGCAGCGCGTTGCCGCGGTCCGGGCAAGGGACGGCGGCGACGAGCGCCCAGGTGGTGAGGTGGAGCACGCAGCCCATGGAGTAGACGGGGGCGGCGAGGCCCGCCTCGTGCGCGCGCGGCGCGGCGAGCCCGGCCCCGATGGCCTGCAGCTGGCGCGCGGCGGACCAGGTGCGGGACACGCTCCAGGAGAGGGAGCGGAAGTGGGAGGCAGTCGCGGATGCCGCGGCGGCGGAGCCCGCGGTGCGCGACGGGGAGGCCCGCGCGCGGCCAAAGGAGCGGTTGCGGTGGGAGGAGAGGAAGGAGGCGACGCCGCCGGCCCCCGACGCCGCGGCGGCGTCGTCGACGAGGAGAGCGGAGAGGTCTGTGAGCGCCTTGCGCGCGCGGCGGAGCTGGCCCTCGCGGACCTCCCCGGGGGCCCCCAGCGCGGAGGCCGCGATGTCGGCGAGGCGCTCCCAGCGGCGCACCTGGTCCACGCCGTCCCGCGCCGCGTTGCAGACGTCGAGCGCCTTGACGGCGCGCTCGTGGAACTCGGCCACCATCCTCTCGGCGGCCGCGGGCAGCTGCGCCCCGGCGCGGCGCCGCGCCTGGGCCACCACGACGCGGAACTCCTCCTGGCACAGCACGAAGGCCTCCAGCAGGCGGCGGATCCACGCGGCGGAGAGGAACTCCTCGCCCGACGCCGCGGCGGCGGCGGCGGCGGAGGCGTCGCCGGCACCGGTCCCGGCGTCCGCCGCGGGCAGCAGCTCCGCGAGCGTCGACGCGACGTGGCGCTGGAACGCCTCGAGGTCGGCCTCCTCGCCCGACGGCATGATGGCGGTGGTGTCCCTGCGCAGCGAGAGCAGCGAGCGGCCGAAGGAGAAGGGCGAGGAGGTTGAGCCCTGGTAGTCCGTCACCGGCATCGCCCGGCGTCCGGCGATCCTGCTCGCCGCCGGCCCGGAGCGGATCTCGTCACTCTCTCTCTCGCCTGGGCAAGCGAGCGCGGGCGGGCTTCGCGGGCTGTCGGGTGCGCGCCCGCTAGTGGCGTGGCGAGGGCGAGGCTCGTTGGCGATGGGATGTGGGGTGGGGTGGGGAGGTTTTATATGAGGCCGCGAGATTAGGGTGGTGATTAGTTAAATTAAGCGGGATAATTAGTTAATTTTAGGAGAGGAGATAGGCGTGATGCTTGCAAATGGAAGGGGAGGGGTCTGCATGACTGCATCTGCTTGTTTATTTATAGCCTGGTTTGCTGCTGAAAATTCTTCTGGGCTTGGAAGGGATGTTGTCGTTGCATACGCTTTTATCGTTCACGTTTTTTTTTGTGTTTGTTTTGCCATTCAGTCCTTATAAATAGTTTCTAATTGAAAATAGGTCATTTGGTAATGTGCTGTAACGTGTATAGGTTTACCATTGACTTTAAGTCATGTTTAGATTTATAGATAGAGCTAATAGTTAGCCACTAATTCTAACAGGTCTAATTAATAGTTTAGCTAATTGTTAGTTCAATATTCGACTAATAACTATTTCACTTGTTGACTCAAACTAGCTAGTAGGAGTTAATATTGCTATGAATTATTAGCGAGCTAACTATTAGCAGCTAACGGAGCAAACATGTTATTCTTATAGTAAATTTGTAATACTAGTATTTTTTTCCATTTTGTTTGGTGGGGCATTATATAGATAGACATGCAGTATCTCGTGCAAGATTGTGATGTGGCTCCAGCTATATATTAGTCGATCTCACGTCGTTGATAATGTCTTTGGCCCCGTTCGCTTCGCTGAAAAAATAAGCCAAAACACTGTTCTGACTGATTTATAGTGAGAGAAAAATATTATTCCGATTAAAAAAACAAGTTGAATAAAACAGATTATAAAAGAAGCGAACAGGGCCTTTTATGCTCCCTTGCTTCCAACTAGTACCTAATTATTGGAAAACTACTACTGAATTTGGCACTACCATAGTATAAAAATCTGTTCGCTTGAATTTATTAGCCCAGCTTATCACACATGGTACAGTGTTTTTTCTCTCACAACAAAATAGTATCGGCCGCAGAAACCATCAGCCGAACAGAGAACCGTTCTCTGTTCTCTTGGAGCAGCATGCACAATTGAGATGCTTAGGGAAAAGTTTGTTTTATTGGGCATGTTCATTTCGCTGAATTTTGACTTATGCTTATGCTGATTTGTTGTGAGTGGAAAACACTGTTTGTTCGCTAAAAAGTACTGCTGAAATGGTGCTGAAGAACATGACGATTATACATTGTCGGTTCATGTGTAGAAAGCGGATAAGATGTTTAATTAAGTTTGCAATAGTATGTAATGTGTGCTCACAAATTAGCCAAAGCATCTCCAAGAGTACCCCTATTTCTCTTCTTAATACTTGGTTTTCGTAAGATGAGATAAAACATCTCTTCAACAACTCATAATCCATACTCCTAAAATTTAAGCACTTGAAAATCCTCCACCGTCGCGCGTAACTTTGCGTGTAGTCCCGGTCGCACGGATACTGCTTTTCCGTGCGTATCGATCGGTCAATCTAAAGGTGAAAGGGTGTGTGAAAGAATAAGGAGTAGAAAAGGATTTCTAATGCAAATGTATGAGAGAGAAGAAATATATAAAAGTGGTTAGGATAATTTAGGAGTAGCATATGATTCCTGATGTAAAATTGTATTCAGCATTATTGAAACTCTTGGAGATGGCTTTTTTCCTCTCAATATCTTTGTAGGAGTTGCAAAACTACATGTTTTGGGGAGAAAAAAAAATAGAATACTCTTAGAATGCCCGCAACGTGTACTGTGACAAATTATAATATATTATGTCCCCTTAGTCTCCTCAGAGCAGTTCTAATCTAGAAATTATGGCGTAGTTTCTATACTTATCAAATCTTGTAAAATCGTATCTTAATTAAAGAACATAGAAACCATTTTAGTTTATGAATCGAGACTGGCCTTTGATCATTGTTAGTGGAAAGTTTGGCGTGATTGTTCGCATAACTGTCACATCATATACCCTCAATATATAATTTTATGTAAAGTTCTCAGATAAGTTTACGTGACATAGTATTAAGTGCAGATGAAACTAGACCAACGACATCACGCTACCTACATTACATGCCTTGTGTTTGTGACGTGGCAAAAGCGCGATTAGCGAGGCTAAACGGCGCGGTTATCATGAGTGCTGGGACCTAAACAAACCGAGTGAGTTTCTTTCTTCTTGTAGAGTGGGGTGGGAGGGGCAGTACAAAACCGAGTGAAACGAAACGCGGACACGGGCACCCCGAGGCCACACGCGGCAGCGACGCGCTGCGCCTGACGTGTGGGACCCAAAGGTAGCCCCCGACCCCGACCCGGCGACCCGCGAACCAGGGACCTGGTCCCCATGCCCTCTCCCCAGGGCGGGCCCCACGCCTCACGGGAGCGGACGCTTCTGCGCCGCTTCCAGAAGGGCGGAGCCCAGCACCAAGCAGGCAGCAGCACGTAGCAGCAGCCCACGCGCGGGGCACCGGGAACTTTTCCTAGACGGAAATGCCCTCCTCCACTCCACCTACACGGCTACACCGGCACCACCGCTGCAGGCTGCAGCCTGGGCGGGCAGGGCAGTTCCGGGGTTTCCGGGGCAGCAAGAGCGAGCGCTGGTCCGCGGCGATCGGCGCCCGGGCTTGACCCGTGTGGCCCCGCGCCCCCGCTGGAGGGGAGACTGGAGAGGCAGGCAGGGAAGGTGGGGGCAGTTATGTCAGTTGAACCCGTCTCCCTCCGGCAGGCACGTGGCGGTTGCGTGCGCGTACGGACGCTCCGTTCGTCCGCTTCTGCTGGTGGGTCCCACGTGCTGGTGGCTGGCGGAGACAGAGCCACAGCGGGGGTCGGGTCGTATTCTATCCTTGGCCATGGCCTTTGCCTGGGTCCGCCGCCGTCAGCGAGCGAGAGCCGTCGAGCCGAGAGCGGCACACCGCACACGCACACAGCAACAGAACAGCCGGTCGATCGTTTTCACGGAGATGCCCCCGAAAGCTACGCTACGCTATGCCGCTATGCACGATCGTCGCTTGACACCGGTTCAACGAACGTTATTAACGCGACGGTCATTAAAGTTCCCTGTCCCTGAAAATCTGCATTGAGAGTTTGCGTAGCAAGCAAAACCTCCTCGACGGAGATAGATACCCTTAAGCCGTAAGCTACTTGCAGTGCTGTTTATTAAGAGGGTAGGTACAGATAACCCCTCATCTCTCCGTGTTCCACAGAAATCTTCCTAGAGCTTGTTCGGCTGGCTTTAAGCCGGCCGGCTGGCTGGTTCTGGCCCTCACAAAATCACTGTTTACATCCTGCCAGAACAGTATTTTTCTCTCACAACAATTAGCCGGAACAGTATTTTTCAGTCCTGCCGAACAGGCCCCTAGTACCTCCGTCCAAAATTTTTTTTTGCAATTACGTGGTTCGTGCCGGTCAAACTATTTTAAATTTTATCTAATTTATAACAAATAGTATTAACATTTATGTTTTTAATAAAATTTACTACGGAAATATATTCTATAATAAATAATCTAAAGATGATTATTTTATGTTATAAATGTGTATTTTTTTCATACAACTTTAGTCAAAATTTAAATTGTTTAACTCCTCGAGAAACTGTTTATACTATAAAAAAACACTTTTCTCTGCTCCACGTCAGAACCACTTCATTATAGAATCTATCACAGAGTAATAAAGCTCAAAATCAAAAAGTGAAAACTCTACCAAACTGTTTGTAATATCTCGTCATAGCACGAGAGGTCCACGCGCCACCTGTCGGTGGACGGGTGGGACGAAAAAAACCAACCTCTATACTCGGTGAGTGATGACGTACTAGCAAATATTACTAGTCCCATATATACGCTCTATTCGTTTGGGTTGGTTTGACTGATTTGGTGTGAGAGAAAAATACTATTGATTAGTTGAAAAAATACGGTTTATAAGTCACACAAGCCTAAGCGAACAGGACGATAATATCTTGATATGCCATCTATCTACAGGTGGATTTGATTTAGTTTACAAGCAACGGTTAGTTAACAAAAACAAAACCAAACACGAAACTATCCGTTGATCGATGCCATAAGCAATCACAATCACACTGTTGATGAACACTACACCCTCCGCCCGTTCTCACAGATCCCTGTTCCAAGAACAGTTCGCCCTCCTGGACCGTCCGATTGTTCCGCTTCCAGCACCAGCCGTCCGATCCTTCCTTTTCTCTCCTCGCCCCTCCTCTCTCCCTCCGTCCCGAACCTTCTCCGCGATTCCTCTCCCCCCGCGTCCCTCCGCCTGCTACCCCGCGTGGTCGCCTCTCTCTTCTTCTCCCCGGCCGCCGCCTCGTCGCCTCCGCCGGTTGCCCCCCGCTTCGTCGCCTCTATCTTCCTCTCCATGACCGGCGAAGCTTCCTCTCCCCTGGTAGCGGCGCGCGTGGATGCCGCCGCGTGGCTGCACGGACGACGCGTCTCCTCTTTCTCCCCCCGGTGCCTACGGGGGCCGATGCGGTGGCCGGATCTACCACCGCCTGTGCTGTCCGATGCGGCGGCGGTGCCTGCACGTGTCGGTGGGCGTCGACGGCGGCGATGGCGCTTGGAGCACGAACGGCCCAATTCCTGAAGCTTCTCGCGCACCCTCGCCCGCTCCACCGCCGGACGCGCGGCGCACCTGCCTCCGGCGCCGCCCCCCAGCACGCCCGCGCTCCCGGCCGCGGTCCCCTCCCCTCCCGACGTCGCCGCGTCCTCGCGTCCACAGCCTCGGCGGCCCTTCGTCTCCCTCGCCACTCCGCTCCGCGCCCGGCTCGGACGGCGGCCCTGCAGGAGCCGCGTGCAGGATGGTTCAAGGTTCTGTGTTTTTTTTTTCCTTTATATGTACTTTCCGTTTCAGCTGTTTATCCGTGCTCTGATGAAGATTGGGATTGCAGGGGTTTGTCAGCCTCGATCCAGATCGGGCCTATGGCTGCCCTCAACCAAAAATTGGTTTGCAGGGGATTGTTCAGCTATCTCTAGAGATGAATCAGATGTCGACGAGTTACTGCACACCGGTGCGTTTACGGATTGCTTGGTTCCACCAAATATTTTGTCAGTTCACCAATTTGATGTCATTTCATACCATGCCATGTGTTTCTTCATAGGTCTGAGAAATAGGCATGCTTCCCAATTAATTTGTGATTAGCCTCTGCTCCAATTGATCGATCCTCATGTGCCATTACCCTAGGTTGTCCTATCTTACATGTAGTTATGCTCTGCAATTTCCCTTATATGCTACATTCTTCTTCGAAATTTCCCTCAACGTGGTCCAATTCCCTTAACTGCCTTTCATTAAAATTAGTATATGTCCACTTCCTGATGGAGAGGACCAAACGGAGATGATGTGTGTACAGGGTGCTGCAACAGTCAAAGTGTGATCATCGCGCAACACACACAGGTAAATTTTACAGCCTGCACTTCTGTTTTATATAATTGAGCTGCGCTGTTACCTCTCCAGAGCTTGGCGCTCACAAAATGCCTGCCAATAAACATGTCTTTCCCTTTTGTTACAGATGGGTTCAACACATGTGTACCTGATTTCCATTCAGAGCCAAACTCTATTTTCTCACATGCGATGGAGAGCGTCAACTCAGAAACTAAGACAGAATGTGTTATGACATTCAGTTTACTTCTACAATCTTCATTGCACGAACATATTTTCGTTTTGAAAGGTACTCCTTCGAATCCAGAGTGTTAGTATTATGAAGGAAAACAGTCCTACAGTTTGTTATGCAGGGAGTACTTACTATTAATATATAACTTTGAAAATGTCGGGATAAGAGAAAAATTAAAACCTGCTCTGCAAATTATTGCTCGAAATCATTCAGAGATGTTTTCAACATTTTTTAGACTGACTCCTTTTCCCCCTTTCTATGGGTTCATCCATCCACTCTGTATGCAGCCATGTAGGAGCAACATCACAAGTGCCTTCGAGAACCATAGCTGTAAAATTATTGGCTGCGACCTTGCAGCCGGAATACGCATACACTTCTGCGTTGAAGGGAACTCGAATCATGCACAAGTTTGCCTAGCAGCTCGACTATACATACACCTCTTTGCTTGGTTTCCACCTGAAACCATTAGTTTTCTACCACGTTTTAGTGGAGTTGGACTCTTTGTTTTGCCTGCAATATATAAACTCAAAACAGCAACCCAAGCTAGCTGAAGAAGTTCACTGTTATGTTAGATTGTTGACATTTCATCTGATTAGCACCACTTATAATTCAGGAACATATCTCTAGCTACTACAGATATCAATTCGATATCGCTGCTGTTATTTCAACCAAATTGCTGCCATCCTGTTAATAAGTGCCCCCAATTGTGACTGCACCATACAATTTGCCTTTTTTCCGGTCTGCTCTGCCCGCGGCAACGCGCGGGGTTCCGGCTAGTTCCTTGGATGATCCGATTACAAGCTACAATATCCGTTGTTATTATAATCTCAGGCCCAGCAGCTTTCGTGAGCTTATTAGCTTACATATTTTATTGCTGGCACGACTATTAAAGGGGATGGAAAGTTGGACAAGGATTCAAAGTGAACATGAATGAATACCCCTATTTATAAATTTATAAATATCCACCTGATTCCTGTGAATGTGATGCTGCCAGGTTAGGATGCCTTGCGCTGTTCGTTTCTCTTATAATCCGTACTTTTCAGCAGCCAGAACAGTATTTTTTTCTCATAACAAATTAGTCAGAACAGTGTTTCGACTTATTTTTTCAGCGAAGCGAACGGGGCCATATCTGGCTCACATCGATTCCTGTAGCATAGCAGTTGACAGGCTCCAAAGGCAAACGCAGAGACAATCAGACTGAACAAACATTTTTTAGATGGCACTCAACAGGCAGAAAAACGTTCTTCAGAGATAGGATTTCATGGTATTGCATTGCAACAGAACAACTGCATTCTAATGTGGCCTGACTGGAATGTCTTGTTTGGGACTCCAGAAGAATAATCCTCCAGACACCAGCATGTGTCATGGCATATAGTAGTATTTTATATTTTCCTATACTACAGAAACAACTAAAATTTGACGTAGCAAAAAAAAAAAAAAAAAATGGCCATGGAATACCAACACTGCTGATGGACACCCATCTAAAACCGCCGTGTTAACCAATTTATCAAGAAAAATGGGCGTGTCAATTGGGCGGACAAACACCCTGCAGAAAAGAAAGCAGAAACAGGTGGTGGTTCTCTAGCCAGATGTGATAGTGGTACCCAATGCTAACATACCAATTATTAAGGCCTAATCTGAGTAAATGATGAACTTGATTCACCAGCCTCAGCTGGCTGATGCTCGTAGTCACCATTGGTAACAGTCAAACCATGGCGCCATAAACAAGCTTCATTTTGTTGCAAAAACAAAAGTTACTCTGTTGGATAACTCCTGGCGATCCGTAGCTTCTTAGCATATGTTGTCAGACTAATGAGATTATAGCCACAAAAAGGGAGCCTTTGTTTGCTATAAGACGACCAAGCAAGGACCATGGTGGATTTCAAAAAGGTATCAGGCTGACCGCTTCAGTTTGAGGCCAAGCGAAGCGAGCCAACATTTTTGTATATGACAGCAGATGTTCAATTGTGCAACCTTGAGCCCCGTGCTTTTTGCAGACTGCCCAAGACACTCTCAATTAGCTTATCCGGCTCACTGTCTTCCCCCGAGTCTGACACGAAAGAGTACTGCCTATGCAATAGTTTTGAAGACGTCTGAGCCTTTCCTGAGGCCATACTGTCAAGATTGCCTGGGCCGCCTCTAGAACAGTCCACCAACCCATCAATGTCTAGAGGTTTCTTGCTAGAGCCATCACTCTTGCTACTGTTCCAAGAACCAATGATCTGGAGAAGCGAGCTCTGCTGCTCAGCATTTCTTCTAGGCTGCTGATCCTTTATACTGTCGCTATCCGAGAATTCATCATCTGAAGGAGTGGGAGGACAGTAGCACATTTCCTTGTTGACCCCTGCAGCAGCAGTTTCAGTAGTGGCAGATACAGGACCAAGCTCCTCCCAAATCAAGTCATCGCCATTGCTTCGGTTTCCATTTCCCTTGTTGCCACCCTGGCCGTTCCCGTGTTCTGAAGGCATAACCCTTGGGAATTTGACCCTTGCATCAGGCATAATTTGCAACAGTGATTCAAGGTCCGGATACCCAAGCTTCCGGTGATCAAGCTCGTATCCATACTTCTGAGTAAAGCGACGCTTGAAAATTCCAATGTTGAATCCATATTCAGACTCAGAAAGAAGCTCCTTCAACAACTTGTGACAATCTGATAGTATCTCCTCCCTAGTGAAAGATTTGTTTTTCCTACTTTTATCATCAACATACTTGCCCTTTTGTGGCTTCCCACTTGAAAAAATAAAACTAAGACCATTGGATTTGCTGGAACTCGATGGAACACATTTTCTCTTATGAGGGAGGGTAAGACGGAAAGGGAAAAGTCTGGAAGAAGTTTCTTCAATCCATTTCTTTTCCGAAATTAACAAATGTACCAGATGATGCAGATCTTTCTCAAGGAGGCCTTTCAAAGGCCAACAATTTAACTTCTGCAATTCATGTGCCAATTCCTCCCTGGCCAAGAAAAGCGATCATATAAAACTGCTCTCTATTAAAAAAAGGCAAACATAATTTTGCATATCATCTCATAAATCCTTTTTACTTGCAGAAGGAAACATATAGAAGGATCATTATGTGATGAATGCTCAAGCAAGCGATGATTGATCATAAGTTTCAAAATGTGAGGTGATGCTGAGTTTAGTAAGTTTTAATGACACATAATGGAATCGGTATATGGACCTCATTTATATTCTTCTCTTTCTACAGCTTTAAAACATAATCATATGCAACAAAATAACCATTGTTGAAAGTAAGAGATAACTGCAAAAGAGGATTTGGTTTGCTCTGATATTTCTGGACATGACATTTGCTCTGATATCAGTTCTGGACATGACATGCTCGGCATAAGTAATAGACAGGGTTAAAATAGACATGAGGAACAATATAGAAGTCATCTTCCTAGTATATGCTCTACGTAACTACAAATACAAACAACACAGTAAAAGACAAATTGCATAATTGTGCCTCACGTGTACAGTGTACTCCCTCCATCCCAAAATATATGCACATATAAAAATAATATCGATATTTGTATCTCCAAGTAAGTTTATTATGAAAGTATATTCTACAATCAATCTAATGATACTCATTACACATCATAAATATTAGTACATTTTTGTATAAAATTGGTCTAACTTAAAAAAGTTTGACTCCTCGGTAAGTGAAATGTGCGCTTATTTTGGGACAGGAGTACCTGCCTACAAATTACAAAACCTCTACCAAGCAATCTATAGAATGAATTTGGACCATTGCCATTACTAACAAAAATGCACCAGAGTTGACAGTTATTTCTTCTCAGCAGTTGATGATTACTAACAAAAAAGCACCAGATTCTATTCGTTACCACTAACGTAAAAAAGGAAACAACAAAGTTGTATTGCATTCACCATGAGTCTGGCTTCAAATTTGGAGAAGTTTGAATTCCAGATCAAAGTCACAACAGCTCTTCTTAAAAATTAGAACAGGCAGCCAAAAGGCATGAGTTAGAATCTAAAGGGGGGAAAAAGATTACCTTGTCTTTGCTTTCAAAATAACCTCAGACCCAAGAGGTTCTGATAACTGTTGCTCCAAAACTGCCCACAAATCAGGCTTTCTAAATATTTCATGAACCACCTGCTGTGCACTTCCATAAGTTGGAGCATTTGAAGATTCAAATTCTTCAATAGAGTCAGACTTCGGTTCATCAGCGGCATTTACGTTGGTTGTACTACTATCTGCATCTGATTTTCCAAACGTCCACCACCTTGAAGCCCAGTTAAACAGGCCCCGATTCATTTCAGAAATATCATCCTTGTTTCCAGATTTACTCATGGAAACAGCAACTGGTTTTCTGCTTGGTTCTGGGTTTTCAGGAATTGATGGATCTCTCTTTATTTTTTCAGAATGATCATCACCTAATGAAATTGATAAATTATCACTTACTGCTGCCGTGCTCTCAGTACCATCTGAGCGGTCATTTTTGGAAGAGGTCTTATGGATCCTCCTCAAAAGCTTTGTACGGCGATCAGCATTACACTCTTCTAGAGGAGTTTGCAAATCATCAATCACTTCAGCAGAAGTGCTTTCACAATTTTGAGAAACCTCAGACTTAACATTCTCGGGGCCATTCCACATTGTCCAGATCCTTTTAAAGAATCCATCTTTGTTAGCAGCATTTTCCACCCCTGAGGAAGAGGGAGTTCCAGGGGTAGTCATTTCATCAACTTCCCTGTGCTTTGCTGGTGACTCTGTCGACCCACTCACATCAGCCACTGGGCACTCATTTTGGTCCTCAGATAGCCCATTTGATGGGGAAGGTAACACAGAAAATGTAGGTGGGTGTTCACTTAGTGTCTCTGTGAAGCTTCTGCTCCGGTCAATGCTTTGAGAAGAACTTAGTGTATGCTTCTTATTAGTGTGTGCTGTCCCAGTTGGGTTATTCTCCCTGACATTACATTGAGCTGAGCTAAGGGTCTTAGTACATCCGTCACCAGGCTGCAGCACTCTTCTGTTGACAGCAATTGCATATCCTTCACCAGTTTGAAGACCCACTAATTCAACAATATCTGGTATTGATTGGAGAAGGCAAGAGAATTTCTTGTGGCCAAAAAAATCTGGACCGAGACAAATTTTTTTCTTCTTAAGCTCTCCCCGGAGTAGTGAAAGGTTGATCCCTTCAGGATATGAAGGCAGTACCTCCAGAATTGCATTTGTTACATATTTAGGAACTGAGCTAGGCTTGGTATCAGATGGTACTGAACAATGCTGGGACTCAGATGGTACCTTGATGGGTTCCTCTGATTCCTTCTCCAGGAAGGGGCCATCAAGGGCTCTGTCACCAGGCTGCAGAAGTCTTTTGTTGACAGGAATTGCATATGGTTCGTTTTCACCATTTGGAGGACCTACTAATTTAACATCTGGCATTGATTCAAGAAGGCAAGAGCATTTCATGTGGCCAAACAAATCTGTACCCAGATCAATTCTGTTCTTTATAAGCTGTACTCGGAGATCTGAGATCCTCATCCCTTCAGGATATGAACGTAGTATCTCCAGAATTGCATTTGTTACATATTTAGGGACTGGGCTAGGCTTGGTATCAGATGGTACTGAAAAATGCTTTGGATCAGATGCTACCTTGATGGGTTCCTTTGATTCCTTCTCCAGGGAGGGGTCATCAAGGGCTCCTCGGTAGTGACCATACCAAGATCCATGTAAACCATCCGGTGGGTGGTTAAAACGTTTTGGTGACAAATCCTCCCCTCTAACTAAACCATCCCAAGGCCACATGATTGTTGCTGCACTGCACAGTACACTGGTAACATTACTAGGACAAGCAAGCAGTACATTGTAGTTGCTCATTCGCAACCGATGCAAGATGTTTGCAAAATCTTTATCCCCAGATATAAGGAAGAAATGAACTGGTGGCGGATTCTGAGCAATCCAGTAGACAAGATCAGCCATAAAAGAGCGGTCAGAACTATTCTTCCCACCTACATCATGGAAACAACACTGTTAGTACAAATTAAGAAAAAACCAGAACCCAAATGGAATTAAAAATCAAGTGAATATAGAGGATGCCAACTTTTGCAAAAATAAAAAATTGAGGGTACAATTGCAACTTTTGCTACTTAACATTGTCCCTTATGGCATCTACTCCTGCCGTTCCAAAATGTAAGTCGTTTTAGTATTGTCCTCGGTCAAACTTTTCTGAGTTTTTTTTTCTAACCTGTTAACCTACAGCAAGATGATGGACAACCCTATGATCAGGAGGCGACTAAATTCGGGATCAAACTCTGTGAACAAAAAAACTTAAGGAATCAACAGACCAATAGATGCGAAATTAACCCAATACAAGATCCTCTCAAATTTAGCATCCATAACTTCACAAACCATGGAAAATGCATATCCAGTCACCAACCCGCCAACAAAACATTCAATAAAGAAACGCAGGAAAAGCCAAAGCAATAGATTAATCGTCATATCGGGGGCACCAAAATCATCCTTTTTTTTAACACTACTGCGCATTCGGCAAGGAAATTATGGAAGACGTTCCCGAAATCATAAGACGGGAATGGAGCAGAATTAAACAGGCGGGGGGTGCGAGCACGCAACTGCTTGGGACGTGGGAGATGGAGACGCCCGTGGCGGCGAGCGCCTCCTGTGAGGACCGCGCGAGCTGCAGCACGTCGCCGAAGGCGGTGATGGAGAGCGGCCCGCGGATGCCGGCGGCGCGGAGCGCGGCGGACACGCGCGGGGCGACGCGGTAGACGTTAACGCCGTTGGGGATGTTGCAGTTCTCGAAGTCCCACCACACCGACACCCGCACCGCCCGGCTGGTCTCGTCGTCCTGCGGCGGCTGCACGGCCCCGGCCCCGGCACGCCGCCTCCCACCGCCGCCGCCGTAGACCGCGGAGCTGAGGCGGCGGCAGCCGTGGGAGTGGGCGGAGAGGCGGCGGCGGAGGATCTGCGACATGGCGGCGCAGGCGGCGCCGATCCTCCGCCGGCGGTTACGATTTTGTTGGAGGGTTTTGGAGAAACCCTCTCCGGCTTTCCGCTTTTGCCACGCACGAGGAGGGCACGAAATGAATGATCTTGCTGTACTACTAGACTGGAAGGGCGAAACCGCCTTGAGGCCTGATGGGCCGAGGCCTAAGGTAAGATGGGCCCTGTGACAGACGCCAGACGGGGCCTCACCCCGACATTCTCAAATTTCGACTGTTGTTTTTACTCGCGTTTCAAACTGTCGTTCTAGCTTCAGAAGAATTCAACTTGAACTAAATATATATGTACATAATTAGTATTATTAGATAGACTATTAGATTTATTTTTATAATAAACTCATTTGAAAATATAAATGTTGCTAAACATAATTAAATTTAAGAAAGTTTGAGCAACACTCACCTCATAGCAACATTTAAATAGAGACCGAGGGAGTACCTGTGAGTTGTGACTTGTGTTCTAGCTGGCTTGCTGGTTCGCTCAGTTTGTGCTGGCTCCGCTCGACTCATGTATTTTTTTTTAATAAACGGAGTTAGTAGCATTTGGTGTTCTAAAGTTCACCAGCTGGCAGCCTAAAAGATCCTAATATCTCAGAGTCCAATAACGTAATTACATAACCGAATAATAATATTAGAGCCGGTGGAGCATATAATCCAAGAAGATGAGCTATATTCTGACACATCAAAGAGTGCCCAATTTATCCAACTCTGCTCTAGTTTTTGGGGTGATCTAGCATCCTACTGTAGGATCAATAGGGATAAAACGCTCCTCCATCTGTCTTTTCAACTCACTCCAGTGGCTTAAAATGCTCTTCCATCTACCTTTTCAACTCACCCTGAGTGGCGGAGACATCCAAGTGTGATCTAGCATCCTGTTGTAGGATTAATAGGGATAAAATGCTCCTCCATCTACCTTTTCAACTCACCCCAGTGGGGGAGGCATCCAACTCTCCTCTAGTGTTTGGAGGGCTCTGTTCGCTTGAAATTATCAGCCAGAATGAGTTAGCTAGAAAACAATGTTTTTCTCTCATAACAAATTAGTTGGAGCCAAAATAAATCCTGCCGAACAGAGCCCTGGCACCCTGCTGTAGGATCAATAGGGATAAAATGCTACCTTTTCAACTCACCCGCCCTTTGTATGTTTGTATCATTGCATATGAAGAAAGTATTATTAACTTTACAACTTTTTGAGTAATAGTCTGAAATTACCATGGCAGTAAGGTACGCCCATTCCCATACATGTTCATTGCTCATAATTCTTTTTAGTTTTGGGTGGAGTCTAACGTAGTTAAGCTATCGTCAAATTATGATTTCCAACCTACAACAATGGTAGCAGATATTTTGATCTGGTTTTAACCGTTAGAGGACGTAAAATATCTGGTTGAATGTCAAAATTCAGAATTTCTGTACAGCTTATTTAAGGGTGTAAAGTGGATCTGACCTCTTAAAATTTTGAATTTTCTTTTGTGGAAAGCACCAGTCTTTTCGGACACAAGCATCACATAATAATTAAAAAAAAAACAAGCACTTTAAACAAGGAAAAGTAAAAAGTAGATTATACGCCTCGCCGGCGTCGCCGCTGGCGGTGGTCTTCAGTTCACCACGCCGGCGCCGCTGCACAACTTCACTTGAAGAAACACGTACCCAGACAGGCAGGCTATCAAATGAAAGCTAATTCTTTTATTGCTATGACTTACAACAAAGCAATTCAGAATTTTACAAGATGCACATTTGCATATCCCACAGGCAGACGACGGCTAGGCACAAGCGAAAAATGTCAGATTCTCTTATCAGTTAATACAACCATGGTATGAAAAAAACAATTTAAATCTGCCGGCTAGTTAAGGGCAGGCCAAGACGCTACTCCACAGAACAAAGCTATTGAAAACAATGCGATCAGGACAGACAGCACAGCAGCAGCTGTAGATCAGGTGGAAATGGCTAAACACAGCTTTCTAGGTAAGTTAAGAAGGCATCAACAACATACAACAGAATGACGGCCCAGCAAAATTTGGGGCCGCCGTCTTCATGAAACAGATCATCGTCCTTCAGCCATGATGACGGCTTTATTCGCAGGCCAGCTTGGTGTCAAAGCTGCTCAAGCAGATTGCAAAGGCCTGGAAGGCTGACAGTGGGTAACGGTAGTCCATTGTGAACATATCCTTGGCCACCTTCCCGAATTGCAGGATCACCTTTTCGTGCTCAGGCGGCGGCACCGGGGTAGCCTGTGATGGGGTTGGGGCTCCAGCAGCGGGCTGCGTAGCGGCAACAAGCTGGAAGTTCTTGACAGATGCAACTGTCACTCTGCCCCTAAAATTGAGGCACCAGCACTGCAGCTGCTCATGCCACCTTGGGGCCTTGTTACGGAGAATCAATGGCCTCTCCTTGCACTCGTCATTGTCTCCCAATGCCGTGTCTCTGATCGTGTGGCTGCTCATTGAGATTTCAGAGAATCTTGTGCTGCTGAAACGCATAGAATGGTCCACAACAGATGCCTTGGAGAAGGAAATGCTACCAAATGACTCATCAATGGAGCGAGCAAGGATGCTGTCAGGCTGGCATGGAACAGTGCCACCAGCCTCAAGGCATGAGGCAGGGATAGAGTGCATAGCACAGTTCATCCGCCTAGGGCCCCGAGTACCCAAGACATTCAGCTCATATGAAACCTGTGCTATGTTGTAGGTCCTGGAAGAGACCTTTGGCGACACCTTCCTGGAGTAGAACCTACGGCTTGTTTTCCCTGGTTGTGATGTATTGCATGGAGGCTGGGTATCATATATTGCAAACTTTGTGCCGAGGAGATTTGACCTAGATGTTCAGTACCATAGATATGTTAGTGACACATACATACTAGAAAATGGTTATGTAGTTCCTAAAAGAACTTGGCCAGTGTATGAGTTAGTACCTCAGCTTTCCAATGTACATTTTGCTTGACCTAGATAAATTTTCAGAATTCATAAATATTGTATATTCTGTACAAGTTGGACGGGAGGTTCGTTTCGCGCATAGGAGGAACTTGCCACTTTCAACAAGCACAGCTGTAGAAAATAGGTTAGACTATGTTAATAGCATCAGAGACAAAACAAAAAAAAGGAGTACCAAGCAGACCTGCAAGTGGAATATCGAAAGATTAAGGAATGAAATGGAAACAGAAAAAATGGCTGACATCTGATAGCAGAATGCCAGTCCTAGGTCCTTAAGTATTGGTAAGTGCTATTATGTTTTAGCCTCAGAGTGATAGAATACCAACAGGGCTAGCGTAAATGTCTAAATTTATTGGATTCCAGCAACCAAACCGCTATGAAGATGATAGATTGACTATGTCCATGCATTCTAGAGTTCCCCAATCCCCGCAGGTGGGCACTTCATTAAGGTTAAATTGTAGTGGGAAATGCAGATTTAGCAGACAGTATAGAAACAGCTGATATTCTTATTTTAAAATATCAGTTGTCATAACTACTGGAAAGCCAACAGAGTGCATACTCTGGAAGAGCAAAAATGAGGGGACTCTCTCTCTAGATTTGTTAGATAGGCAGTCAAGAGTGCCAGTCATGAAGCATGCACAAATGATTTATATGTATAGTACATTGGTGTATATTAACTTAGTAAGTAATAATAATCTAACAGCACAACTATTATGCTGGTACCAAAGGCTTAGGCATACATGAATCTAGAGGATAGTGGGGTAAAATGGTACCTTCAATACATACAGTAATTCGAGCATGGCTCTTTATACCGCAAGAACAATGCTACATGTCTAGGTTTACACAACTAGAAATATGGTCATGTATTCATCTTACAATATTTGAAATGACTACAAACATCATACCAGAACTGATGGCTGTAATGCTTTGTAAGAAATTAAAACAAGTAGAAAGGAAGTATAATAATGCTTTGAAAAAGGCTTACCTGTGCTAAGGCACAGATACAAGTAGTAAGTTTGAGTAGATTTATCCCTTTTGATGAAGCACTGGATGGTTACATCTCGAGGCCCAGGCTGAATATGGCCAACAAAACAGTATTAATTAATGTATAGATAAAGTGGTTTACATGTATTCTTGGTTTTCTTTGTTTTAATAATGCCACTTCCCAAATACAAGTTACGGCAAGGATAGAAAAGTATATATAACTTACATGAAATTATTTACAAAAATGGAAATGAAACTGTAAGGATCAAAGAGAGCACCGTCACCTGCTTTAAGGACACAGGAAAAGTGATTTTTCCAGAAAACTCTGGATTCTTAACAATCTCTTTGCAGATCTCTCTCCAGGTTCGGCAAACAGCTGCACAAGAGACTACATTCTTCCTGTTAGGCCAAGTGGCTTCACTGGCCTCCAACCTCTCAATCACATCCCGAAGCAATTCTGGGGGCAAATTAGCCCAACAACTGCTCTGGAACACCGGGGCTGGATCATGCAGCTCATGGACAGCGCCATGAGATCTCCCTCTGAGGTGGCCCAGAAGCTTCACCTCAAACCCTCTTCGAGACAAGCTCCCAAAGCCATCCCTTACATCACGCACAATGCTGCGGAAAGACATCTACTAAAGGTCACAAGCGCTGAAACATCAAAAGTCCTCCAATGACTGGAAAGATGAGCCTGCCTAACAATGGAAAAGAAAGCTCGTGTTATCCTCTGTAATTTCTCTCTGGTAAGACTAAAGAAATGCTGCTTAATTCAAAATAACAGAGAAGCAACAACCCTGAAAACATGCCTTGTTCAATATTTGAAGCTCATCATATAATTTCTCAAATACATTAGTACAATCAGTCAATGTAAACGGGGCAGAACCTATCCTCTTGCATTTCTTTTGTGCCAACACAGTACAGCAATCATCGCAACCACACACAAAAAAAAACAATAATGTATGGGTCACTCAGCTAACTGCTGTGCGTTGCGAGTTGACTTGTGACCATGCCACCATATGCATCAAATAAGCACACCTAGCTAGAAATGGTGTGTAGCTCAAAGCAGGTTGTGTGACAATTTTTCTAAGAAAGAGAGGAGAGAATAAATTACTCCCTCAATTCTAAATTGTAAGTTGTTCTATCTTTTCAAGGTACGTAGCTTTAACTATGTATCTAGACATAATGGGTACATAACAAAAGCTATGAGCCGGAACGAGTAACAATTTGGAACCGATGGAATAGGAAAGAACACACAAGAACGAGCAGTGCACGCATTAGTTCATCTATTTCGATTGAAGCTATAGTGGCGTCACTGAAGATCCAATACAAATTTAACACCATAGCAGAGTCTGCGGAAAATAACGCCACAATACTAATTCCAGGCATGTCGCCGGAGCACAAAACAGCACACATGGTATGGTACGCCTCGGTTCCCCCAACCACGCCTGCATCGAATTGACCACGTATAAAATCACGCACAACGCAAGATTTGCATGCGCCTACCCACACCACACATAATCGATTATTACCGAGCGCAATGCACGGCATTCAGCGGATGCAGCTACGGCTAGCCCCGTAGGATGCTCGGGCAAGAGCATCCTCTCGACACCCACCCAAACCCCAGTAATTTCGATGCCAAATCGACAGCTAGTAATTTCGATGCCAAATCGGCAGCTAAAGCCGCGTCCTGTCTACCAAATCCCGCTACGATACGAGCCGAAACGCGTCTACCCAGCTGAACAACCCTCATTCCCGCCACCGGCGAGCCCGGTCCCCGCTCCGACAGCACGAATCCGTATCCAAGAGGAAGGAAAGGGGAAGGGGAAGGGGGGGCGGCACGGATCCGCGCGACACGCACCTGGGACGGGCGGCGGGCGGTGGGACGGGCCGAGCCGCGGCTACGGGCGGCCGAGCGCCGCGGGCTGCGGAGGCGCCATGCGGATCCCGGGGAGAGGAAAGGAGGGGGAGGAGGAAGAGGAGGCGACCCGACGGGAGGAGGAGGAGGAGGAGGAGGAAGGGGAAGAACAAGGCAAGGGTGTGGTGGTGGTGGCTGGCCGCTGGACAAGTGTACGTCACGTGCGGAGCGACCACAACAGACAACGCTAGCGGCCCCCGGGCCCCGCATGTGAGGTGACGGGAATTTTCCGCGAAGCTCCGTCCGGTGAAAACGAAATTTGTAGGTGGTGTTTGGTTAGTTAGCCGTTTCTAAAATTTATGTTATATTAAATATTTAGATATTAATAAAGAGTATTAAATATAGATTAATTATAAAATTAATTACATAGACAGAGGCTAATAGACAGAGGCTAATTTGTGAGACGATTTTTTAAACTTAATTAATTTGTCATTAGCATATGTTACTGTAGCACCACGTTGTCAAATCATAGACTAATTAGACTTAAAAGATTTGTCTCAAAAATTAGTCGCAAGTTAAGTAATTAGTTTGGTAATTAGTCTATATTTAATACTCTATGCATGTGTGTAATCATTCAATATGATAGAGATTTTAGGAGGATCTGTAGAAACCAAACACGCCCTTAGCGACAGTGGGGAGAACAAAAACGAGTTTGCGGGTGTTTTTCGCTCGAATCTGTCGACATTTTACGGACTACCGTAAGAAAGGGGCGGTGGTGGGCATCTTTTCCCATCATTCATGGAATTGGAGTCGTTTTCTTCTTTTCCCCCGTGCTAGGAATGGTTTTTTGGGGTCGATTTGTTGTTATTCAGAAGACCTCGGTTTTTGTTTTCCTGATGAAATCGGGATTATTTGGTGCAGTTGTTTGTCATCTTACTGCTCTCGAGTTGTTCCCTACATTGACTACGTATCAGAGGGTGTTTGGTTTCATGGACTAAATTTTAGTTCATGTCACATCGGACATTCGGATGCTATTTAGAAGAACTAAATATGAGTTAATTATAAAACTAATTAGACTAATTTACGAGACGAATTTATTAAGCCTAATTAATCCACCATTAGCACATATTTACTATAGCACAACATTGTCAAATCATGGACTAATTAGGCTTAAAAAATTTGTCTCGCAAATTAGCCACAATCTGTGCAATTAATTATTTTTTTCGTCTATATTTAATACTTCATACATGTGTCCAAACATCCGATAGAACATGGACTAAAATTTTCCTATAGAAACCAAACACCCCCTTACTACTTGGGAGGCAGAGGCAGTAGCGCAGCAGCAGCACAAGTTCTTGGAATCTTGGGTGAGCCTCCTTGCTTGGCACCAGCTAGTCTAATCTGAACTTCAGATGCTCTTTGTTTATTTATTAATCAGCTGGTTTGCCCTTGATAGACCCATTTGTACAGGTATGGAATATGATGGAATTAAATGCACTGTACCTGTGCTTGTTTGCTTTCTTTCAAAAAATGGCACAATGATACAAGGAAACAAAGCTAAGACTCAATTGCATCTGAAATTCTGGATGAACAATCTGGCCTTATTACAGCTGTACGCGAAAATTTACAACAAAAATAACAGTACGTGGCATGTTGTTGTTAATTGACTTGGATAATTTGTGGTTACTGGTCAGAGCCTAGCGCCCATTTAGACTTCGGAGTTGCAGTAAAATCCTGCCCCTCCAGTATACAAAGAATATCGCAATCCATGAAGAGAATCATCATCCTTGACATCATAAAACCATTTCTTCTCGGCTGCAATCCATGAAGAGATGCATGGTTGACGTTGTGCGAGTCAATCTTATTGCAGTGCTCTGCTCTGACAATTAACATCAATGCCAACAGCAACCTGAAAGGACCAAAAGGGTAAGAAAATCTGGGGAAAACTTGACACTGTACAATAGCTGGGAAAAAAACAAAGGCCCCGTTCGGCTGGCAGAATTTTGGCTGAAACTGGCTGAAAAACACTGTTCTGACTGAATTGTTGTGAGAGAAAAACATTGTTCCGGCTGAAAAAAGAAGACGAACAAGCCAAATATGGGGCAAAAATGATGCGATGCTGGCATTTTTCACAAATCATATGGTATCAGACAACAGTGTAGGTTCAAGACAATTGACAGGTAAGGTCTGCATGCACCATAGCATATTCTTTGAGGTCTTCAGACTTCGTTTCAGTAATCCAAAATGTGGAAGCAAGGTATTTAGTAACACCACTATCAAGTATCAGCACATGGAGCAACCTGGCTGCCTCAAGGAAATGGAGCAAAGATAGCAAACTACATGTGAAATGTTTCTGACTCCTGGTGTTACTTCTGCAACAACTCCTATATGTACTAAAAAAAATGTCTACACCTGCCACCAAAAAAGTAAGGATGATTACTCATGAGACATATGCCATGGACAGCAGTATTACTATAATGAGGAAGTTCCTGTGCTAAATTCAGCCGGCAATTTTGTTCCCCACCACGCAAATTATACTAAGCAAAAGAACATAGCTAATAGGTGAAGTGGTCGACTACAGTATATCGACATATGCCATGGACACACTCTGCATATTCACATTATACACCACGGTGCTTCAGTATAGGTTTCAAATACAACAACAAAAGAATATAGGTCATTTTTCAGGTTGCCAATATAATCTCCTTATGTAGTATGTATATCATTGTCAGTTGGGTACTAAGACTTTATTCTTAGTTACTTGAGTAAGCTCTTCTTTTATCTTCATGCAAATTATAGGCAGTACTAAGACTTCATTCTTAGTTACTTGAGTAAACTTTTCTTTTATCTTCATGCAAATTATAGGCAGCACATAGATTGACAAATGGTTGGCAAGAATAGTTCAGAATCCCTAACTCCTGATCGATTGGTTGTGGAATTACGTTATGTAGAAAGTCTGCAATGTACACAGCACTGGATATTAGGCAATGTACATATGATATGACTGTTTAGTGCTATATACTCCATCAAACATTCCAGCAATTCAGACTACTGTTAGTTCGTCAAGCTATAGGATGTTGATTGTTGAAACAAGAAAAAAAAATGCATATTAAATTACGCTAACTTTTGTTTAAAAAAATAATATTGCCCCATGGAAGGACTCTACAGTTCTTCAAGGCAGGCAGAGAAGCATTGTGAAGTTCTTTTGACAATCCTTAGCCAACCAATTTGGTAGCAAACATCTATAATTGATCACCAAAGTGTACTTGTAATGCATGATGTCATGCACAGTAGGCTAGGCCTTACGGCCCGGGTCGGTAGTATGAGAGGCCTATCAGGGTTAGGGTTGGAGATAAGATTAGCCATCTTGCTTAGGAGTCAAGTAAGCCTCCCTATATAAGGAGAGGGGATGTATCAATCAAGGCAAGCAAGAATAATATCAATCTATTAGGGGCAGTGCCCTTCTATCCCTGCCCCTGCCCTTGTCATCTGGCTGCCCATGGGACGGGTCGGTAGTATGAGAGGCCCATTAGGGTTAGTCGACTGCCCATGACACGCGATGAGACTCTACTGTGCTTTTCTGCCATTTTGAGGATGTAAAATATCCATAGCCGGTCTATGGAAAATGTGAGTATACAGAGGATTGCATTGTTATTGAGAAGTCTAACAAAGATCGATCACTAAGTTTAGTAGAACTCTTAGTGCAAATCAGTCAAAATATTTCAAGTTCTCGTTTCTCTGAAACATCTACATGAGTGAAGTGTTTGATGCCAAATAGCACCTAGCACTCTAGCAGCACATCAATACCAAGGATTTTGTGATGGAATTAGAAATGAGTTACTCAAATATATTTCTATGGGTAGTGATAACTGGAGACTAAGCTTACCATCCTGCATTTCAGTCTTCACAATTTCAAAGATGTTATCATGTCATTGCATGACTGCCATGGCCTTGTAGCTTGCGTTCAAGCTCCAACTCCTTGTCTCTTACCTCTAGCTCCAAACGTCTATTCTCGATCTTCATTTGTTCATTTTCCAACCTCATCTTCTCTAGCTCTCTGTCCTTCTTCTTACTAAATATCTCCCACTTGAGACGTTGCTTTGCAAGCTCCAATGCCTCAACTTCAATTTCCATGCGCTGTTTCTCAATCTCCGCAGACTGTGTAGCCAAGTCTTTGTGCACCAAAGCCAAGTTAGTTCCATCTGGAAAAGCTTTGTTGATGTCCACTGTAATGCTATGGGGGTCAGATCTCCTGCTACAGTCATGTGAGCTGGAAGAGTTGCCGAAACCTGCATCCTCCATATCCGCAGCCATGTACCGCATTCTTTTATGCATGGGTAGGGTCCCCTTATTGACATGCACCATGGGATGCTCATCATCATTCTCTTCCTCATAATCAGTATCTGCACTTTGATCATCTTCATCAGCATCGCCACTTGCTCTCTTCCTTGCATCATGCTCATCTTTACACTTAAGAGCAAGCTGCAATGAACGCTGAAGTGCAGGATCTTCAGGTAAACTGATCCGATTATTGTTGTGATAGGAGCACATCTCTTCATAGAACAAGTGCTTAGAGCTCAATATCTTCCTCGCATCATCTTTCATCTTATCTGAGAGATTAGTCATGCCATCCAGAAGTTCTGGATTCGCCACAACTCTGCAAGTAGTACCCCGACCAAGGATATCTGTAAGCCTTTTATACCTCTTATTGAGGTCATTGAACTTATCCTCACACTGCTGCGGCGACACGAGGCAGCCTCGCTCGCCCATGACTTTCGATATGGCCTTCCACTTCCCTTTCTTCTGCATCATCGCACAGCTTCTCCTACCACCTCCTGAATCAGCTCCTGGATCCTCCCCGGTATAGGATGCTGCAGTAATTAAAAGCCTAATCATCGAATCAGTCCACTTCATCCGATGCCATGCAGAACCCTTCTTTCCCTTGCCCGTCTGGCTATCAGTGGCATCCTCATGCACACCATGCTCCTCATCATCACTCAAGTTATTCTTCGCGTGCTGTTGGTGATGGTGATGGTGGTGACTGACCTTGCCGTGCTCTCCAAATTGGAACTCAGGCAGCTGATCCGAATCTGTAACCTGGTTCAGACAAATGGGGAAATTGCTGGGCATCTGAGAGTGGTTGAAAGCCTGGTTTCCAGAGCTTGGCGCAGGCATTTGCATATGGCTGTGATGATGCAAGTCCAAATTACCGTAAGGTGTTCCTTGCATCAAGCTTCCAGACGGTGTGTTATTTCCTTCCATTGTGCCAAAAAGGATAACACAGTCATGAATACTCCCTCGAAAAGATCATGCGGTCATTAATACTCCCTCAAAAGGGTCATGCAGCCATTAATACTCCCTTTTAATACGACCATGTAGTACAAGCAAACAGAGATTGGTGCGAGCACTCCTTATTTGTTTTCCAGCCCCACCTGAAGAAAATCGTCGAGACTAGACAGTGTTGAGCAGACTGCACATATGAGATATGACTAAGTGAGCACTCCAACAAGATCACAAATTACTCTCATGAATCCAGAGAATCATTCTGATCAAAATCATTCAATTATGCTTCGAGACTCTAATGAATCGCCGTTAAATTAGTACCCTATCAGAGGCAAAAGCAATGCACTCGCAGCACAACCCCGTCTCTAGTACGTCAATCTATACACACCGTGGGCTCACTCCTAATCAGTCAAATACTACCGGCGGCGACTTGTAATTAGATCAGATCCGAATGCAGATAGCTTACATTAGGGTTTGGGGTGCTCGGTTTGGCGCCGCTCGAGTCCACGCCCGAACGTCGGACCGGACCTCCACTCCAGTACAACAACTAGGGAGGAACGGCGGCGGCGGCGACGGCGGCGGCTGTGGGCGAAAGAGCGGAGGATCCGGCGGCTTTGGGTCGGCGGTGGGCTTCCGTAGTTGCGTGCTCGTACGGGAGTGTGCGGCCGGCCGGCCAATCGCAGCCGCGCTTCGTCCGCACCCCACCCCAGTATCCCAATTCCAACAACCGTGCCACCAGCTCCAGGTCACGGACTCGCGGGGAATGGGTAATCTTATTTTTTAATCGCTAGCTGGTTTGTACTTAGAAGCTTTTCATAAATAAAACTAGCTGGGCCTTGTTTAGATCGAAGATTTTTTCAACCCGATGAATAGTAGCACTTTCGTCTTATTTGGTAAATATTGTCCAATCGTGGACCAACTAAGCTCAAAAGATTCATCTCGTGATTTCCAACTAAACTGTGCAATTAGTTATTTTTTTTACCTACATTTAATGCTCCATGCATGCGTCCAAAAATTGATGTGACGGAGAGAGAGTGAAAAAACTTGGAATTTTGGAGTGATCTAAACAAGGCCCTGGTTTGTATTGGATCTTCAGGCGAGTTTTGTCTACACATGCTCCCTCTGTACTACAGTATAGCAGTGCATTCCAGGAATTTTAAGATGAATTAAGAGAGAACATAAAAGACACATGTATCTTTATTTTATTTTCTAATCAAACATTATCATCGACATAATTGATGGTGATTGGTTGATAAATAGAAAGTATTTATTGCAAAATTAGTTTTTATCCTCTAGAATGCATTATATTTGAAGACAAATTTTGAATGCTAGAATGTACTGTACTACAGGACGGAGAGAGTACACCACTTGTTTCAGGTGAGCTACATATACCACCACTTGTTTTTGGTTCGGATGGTAATTGGCTCAACTCTTAACACTGCGGGCCTGGTTGGTTGGTGACCAAAACTTGTCGGACAGTGGCTGTCAAAGAAAGTGTGGCGACTAAAATCAAAGCCACACTTGTGGCAAGGTTTGGTACAAAAATGAATCTATAACATGTGAGGCAAAGTGCTAAGAAAGTGTGGCGTGCCATAAGTGTGGCGGTGAACCAAACAGCTGCTGAAGCAACTGTGGCACGACGAACCTTTGGCGTGGCAGGTTTTAGTCACCAACAAAACTCTACAAGCTTTAAATCCCTCTCAAAAAAATCTTTATTTCTATAAAAAAAAATACCGCGAGAAGCTTGTACACAAATTTAGAGACGAGGGGTAATGTGAATCACATAACCCGTTTGCCGCAACAACAGATAGGATGATACATAAATGAAATTTTCAAAGGCAATGGCAACTGAAGTGTCGCCACATGAACTAACCTAACACTGAATTAAGGTACGTTTGCCAGATCGTTGTTTTGATTTCAGCCTTTCATCTACTATTGAATATCTTCACCATACGAACTGTCAAACATCCCCAGCGCTTGAAAGTTCGAATGGAATTGGCAAATGCCTTGGCAGCGTAAGAGCATCTCTAAGAGTTTTTCTAAAATTTATTAATCTCTAAATTATTATTTGAAATGTCATTTGAGTAAAAATCACTTTTTATGTTTTTGTAACCTCTAGCAGCTTTTCTATATCTTTGTGCTTATTCTATAGAATCATCATCGCTCTTTATCTTTAGCTATCGAGAAACCGGGAAGAGAGAATATTTATATTTGGAGATCCAATTAGAAAAGTTATTGGAAAATATTTTTCATCAAAATATCTATTTTTATAAATTATAAGATAGATATAAAACTCTTAGAGTCGACTATGTTACGGTAATCCTTTTCTTTATTCTTATTAGTAATAAATAAAGTTTGCATTTTCAAGTGAAGCACTCAAGCCAGTCCTATAAAGAGCATAGACTTGTGTCTATATATATACATCAGAATACCAGAAAAAAAAAACTCGAGGCTATATCATCATCTCAAATTAATTATGTCTTTTGCTCTCCTCTGATCACCGATTCCCTCTCAAGACCCAACAGTGCAGTCTGGCCATCCTTTGCATGGTTAACTACACAGGGCAAAGTTGGATTATGCTACAACCACTCACCAATGCTCTGGTAGTGGTACCCAAAAATAAGTCAGCTGAACATCTGCAGCAAGATAATCTGTTAACTTTTTTTTTATAACTGATAATCTGTTAACATTGTTCTTTCTACCATGAACAGCAGGACCGCTAAGATTACAATTTCGGATCACCAGTAGTCATTGCAAGAACATGACCCCGTCTTGAAATGGTGGAACCTATTCAGATCCCTGACCACGAACTCCCTCTCAACAATGCCGCTGATGAGCTTGAACACCTCATGGCAATCACTGCACATCCTCAGGTTCTTCATCACCCTGATTGTCATCCCCTTTGGGACAACTAGCAAACCGAACGCTAGAGCCAGAATCTCACTATGCACTCCAACCATCACACCTTTCCCTTCCTCCTCATCATCTTCATGTGCATCAGATACTCTAGCACTCCCTAATCTCCCTCTGTAACCTCTCCCCCTCATCTTACTCTCCAATTCATCTAGCAACATCAGAACTTCACCTGCCCACGCGCCAGCGCATGATATCGCGCCAGCGTAGAACACATAGGGGGTATCCTTTACTTCAATCCAGCTGCACCCGGGATCCTTCCGTATGCCGCGCAGCCTCATGCTTGATCGCACGGCAGCAGCGTTATCGATCTGACCGGCTGAAACATATGCATTTGACATCACTACCAGCCCACCTGCTACATCCTGCTGGTTATTGAACTCAGACACCCTCTGGCCAGCCATGGTTGCTAGGTCTAGGCTCTTATGTGTCCGGCAAGCTGACAGCAACGAATTCCACAGCAAGAGGGCATCGTAGCCTTCAAGCTGTGCCTCCTTGGCCAGCTCAAATGCCGCCTCGAGCCGCCCTGCCCGGCCGAGCATGTCAACCGCAGATGTGTAGTGGCTGGGGCATGGAGCAACGCGGTATTTGCTCTGCATAGAGCGGAGGAGCTGAAGGCCGGTGTCAACAAGACCAGAATGGCTGCAAGCATGCATGACACCAAGCAGAGTGACATCATTTGGCTGCACACCTTGATCTACCATCTCGTCGAACAAAGTAAGCGCGCATCTCCAGCGGCCATACTTTGCTGCGGCGACAATGATGGAGGTGTAAGTGACGACGGATGGCTGTTCAATCCTGTCAAACACCTTTCTTGAATACTCGTAACACCCGCACTTGGAGTACATGTCAACCAGAGCCACTGAAATCACATCATTGTTTCCGTACCCAAGCCGAAGGACAGCGCCATGGACGCACCTGCCGATGCCCAGACGCGCCATGCCTGCACACGAGCTCACGACGGTCGCCAGAATGAAGTGGTTGGGCGCCACCCCACCGCTGCCACGCGTCCTGAGCTCGGCGAAGAGCCGGATCGCCTCGTTCCCGAGCGCGTTCTGCGCGTACACGGCGAGCATGGCGCCCCACGACACGGCGTTCCTCGCTGGCGCGGCCATGGCGTCAAACACCGCGCGCGCGTCCTCGACGCCGCCGGCCTTGCCGTACATGTCGAGGAGCGCGGTGGCGACGACGGCGTCGCGCGCGCACCCGGCGACCTCCGCCTGGGCGTGCACCTGCCTGCCGAGCCCCGCGTCCGCGAGGCGCGCGCACGCGCAGGCGGCCGTCGAGAAGGTGACCGCGTTAGGCCGCACGCCGCTGGACCCCATGGCGCGGAGGAGGGACATGGCGTCACGGGGCCGGGCGGCGGCGGCGTACCCGGACATGAGCGTCGTCCAGGAAACGACGTTCCGGTCCCGCATTCCGTCGAACATGTCGCGGGCGCGGCCCATCGCGCCGCAGCGGCAGTAGGCAGCGAGGAGATGGTTGCAGGAGGCGAGGGGGGACGCGATGCCGGTCTTGACGAGCTTGGCGTGCGTGGCGGAGACGGAGGCGAGGTCGGAGGCGCCGCGCAGGAGGTGGATCAGCACCGGCTTGAGTGTGGCTGCTGGGGACGAGGGCGGTGCCATGGGGAGCTGGGGACGCGTTGTCATGGCCGCAGGGGCCGACCCACCACCACACCACTAGAGCTGGGTGGGGTGGCCGCGCCAGGTAACCCGCGGCGCTAGACCCCCCTAGCCCCCGGCGGCCCGGCCCTCGGCCCTCGGGTTCAGGTGCCGACGCGGACGTGCCGGCGCCGCGCCCAAGCGGAGATCACCGGGCGCGCGCGCGATGCCGTCGTCGTCACCTGTTTTAGTCATTGGGCCGAGTAAAACTGCTGGCCCAGAACAACTGGGCCTGGCCTGTTTGGTACTCTGGCGCAGTGGCTCTGGATCTGGAATTCTGGATGGCCCTGCCATGCCCGACGCCAACTTTCTTTTGTTTCTCATTGTTTTTCTTTCGGCAGGTTGGTTTTTCTTTTTCTTTTGATTTGATATGATAATGTATATTGGACTTTTATTAGGGTAAAAACATATTGTGATTTTATTTTTGTTATTGTTTATGTATTTCAGCTGGATCTGCCACCTCAGCTTAACTTAACCTTGAGTTTGCCTACAATTAGAGATGGCAATAGGGGGATGCGTTCAACTTAATCTTCACGGGGATTGAAACAAGAAAAAGTTAGGTCCCATCGGGTTCGCGGAAATGGGGGATGGGGCCTACCCCATGTACCGAACTCGCTCTTACTCTAAACTAGGCTCTTGACCTACTAAAATTCTACCAAAATACTCAACACATAACCTTGTATAAATAGCAACAGGAACGGGGACAAGAGCTACCCCCAAAGAGAAATTCCTCATTGACATCCCTACCTCTGATCCAGACTGACCTCACGTCTCCCATTTGGAGGAGAAAGCAAATACGGCTCGCTTTATCAGCCACACAACGCCGATTGGACAAAAGATAGCGAGCCAAGCCACAGACACAGGCATCACATGAACAAGGACAGGCTACGTATTCTCTCTTAGTTCAAGCACGACATATCCTGATATCCATACATCCCACTCGCTGGCTACGTATTCTCTCTCTATTTATATAAAGTTCAAGCATGAACCATTCCACACATATCCACACATCCCACTCGCTTTGTGGTGTGCAACTTCGAGCAAACCTGCACCACAAATCTCAAACACGAGAGCAACCAGTGCCACACTGCCACTTGAACATATACCATCCACAAAAAGCAGTCGGAAAAGAACACACGAAAAGAAGAGCTGAAAATGACTCGTCACAAATTCAGAATTCACATGAACTAGAAAAGAGAGGCAACTCCTACAACTACATATATAAGCAAAGATCTAAGGCTACACTGCTACAGATCTGAACAAAGTCACAAACCCAAAGGGCATCACATGAAGCAATCAATGGTTGCACATGAAAAAGTTACAGCCAGCAATGACCCCCTCCTCCCCTCCTCTTCACAAAGCAACACCCCATGTTCTGCAAGTACAGAAACATGCTCCTGCCTTTGATGCATTGAAAAAAGCACTGGTGCCAACATGACACGTTTTCGGTACCACCAGATGAACCAAACCAGCAGAATGTGCATTCAGGAATCAGTGCTGCCAACACGCCATGTTCTGGCCTTCTGGGTACCAGAACCAAAGCAGCAGAATGTGGAATCAGAAACCATTAGCTGTTTCTGGCAACACTGGTTACGACAGCAAATAGCCAAACTGGCAGATCAGACAATGATAGAAATCATTACAATGCGTCCAGCCGTCCAAGACGCTCAACAGATGTAACAAGACGCCACTAATGGGTCTATTCTTTGAGTGACAGGATCAACAAGGGCGCTGTTATGATTACAACTCCAAAACTCACATAAAGCTTACGGAAGAAATCATGAATTAACTGGACAATGTCAATAGATCACATCCCAGAATGAATGTACAATAGAAAAGATAACGGGTCACCTGAAAACTATATTACAGAACATGCTAGTAGATAGTTCAATACTCTTTAACACTGGCACCAACTTGCCATCACAGCCGAACTCCAAAACACAATGTATGAATCAATAACTGGTCGACAATAGCAGCCACTTAACATATTAAGAGTCTTAAAAGTACATGGTTTTGACGCAACCAATAAATCCAACAATATCGCTCAATGGAACCCCGGCAATCTCAAATGCTAGGCCTCGACAAAAGAACAGCCCCAATAAAGTAGACAGACAATGAATCCAGGGCTTAGAAGCATTTCCGGTGAACAATTGCTGGGCCTGACTCATCATACTCACCCTTTGAGATCCACATCTGCCAATATAAACATCGAATCATACTGTTAGTATACCGACATAAAAAAGGCCTAGCGCAACATAGGAAAACTTGGTATTTGAGCAAGAAGTGTACTATTGACCTGTTGGAAGGTGCTAAGGGAGGCAAGGATGGACCCTCCAATCCAGACACTGTATTTCCTCTCAGGCGGTGCCACAACCTTGATCTTCATACTGCTTGGTGCAAGGGCAGTGATCTCCTTGCTCATGCGGTCAGCGATACCAGGGAACATGGTTGAGCCACCACTGAGCACAATGTTACCATAGAGGTCCTTCCTAATATCCACATCACACTTCATGATGGAGTTGTAGGTGGTCTCATGGATTCCAGGCGACTCCATACCAATGAACGAAGGCTGGAAGAGGACCTCAGGGCATCTGAACCTCTCTGCCCCAATGGTGATCACCTGCCCATCAGGCAACTCATAGCTCTTCTCCACAGAGGAACTGGTATTGGCAGTCTCCAGCTCCTGCTCATAGTCAAGTGCCACATAGGCGAGCTTCTCCTTGATGTCCCTTACAATTTCCCGTTCAGCAGTCGTGGTGAAGGAGTAACCCCTCTCAGTGAGAATCTTCATCAGGCTGTCTGTGAGATCGCGACCAGCGAGGTCAAGACGGAGAATGGCATGTGGAAGCGCGTACCCTTCGTAAATTGGCACGGTATGGCTCACACCATCACCAGAGTCCAACACGATACCTGCAGGAACAAAAAGGTCAGTCCAGCTGGAATGGAAGAACCTTACATTGCAGAATGTACATTCATGAAAACAGATAGTTCAGTTCAGTTAATCACCTGTCGTGCGTCCACTGGCATAGAGGGAAAGCACGGCCTGGATGGCGACATACATGGCCGGCACATTGAAGGTCTCAAACATGATCTGAGTCATCTTCTCCCTGTTCGCCTTGGGGTTCAGCGGCGCCTCGGTGAGCAGCACGGGGTGCTCCTCGGGGGCGACACGGAGCTCGTTGTAGAAGGTGTGGTGCCAAATCTTCTCCATGTCGTCCCAGTTGCTGACGATGCCGTGCTCGATCGGGTACTTGAGGGTGAGGATACCCCTCTTGGACTGGGCCTCGTCGCCGACGTAGGCGTCCTTCTGCCCCATCCCCACCATCACCCCCGTGTGGCGCGGACGCCCAACGATACTCGGGAAGACGGCCCTCGGGGCGTCATCACCAGCGAAACCAGCCTGCACAGAACACAAGCAACATTCCAGGGTCAGTACCGTGAATGCCCGGCAACAAATTTGTATGGACCGGTGAGACGGAGCAGCGCCAACCTTGACCATGCCGGTGCCATTGTCGCAGACAAGGGGCTGGATGTCCTCGCCGTCAGCCATCTGGTCAGTGATTCTGTCACGGATTCAAGCATAAGAAGGCTACTCCTACTACTAATAATCACTAAAACAGAATCTGTGTGTCCAGCCGATTCCGCAGGAAATTCCCTAATCCTGCTGCAGTTTGCTGTCGCACAACCTTTCCGTTTCCCCATAAACATTTTTTTTACAAATCCTAACACAAATTAAGTTCTGGACATCAACCGCTCCCAGCTACTACTTCCGCCCGCGCAGCGAATGAATCCGCGACGAGCTAGACGGGTCGGGGCGCGCGTACCAGCAACAAGGATTTATTTGGTCGGGTTCGAGCGCTCACCCACGGCGAAGGGTGAGATCCACCGCGGAACAGCACGAAAGGAAAAAAAAAAAACAAGCAGAGGAAGACAGGGCTTCCTTACCAGCAGCAAGGGGAGGCGCCAACCGATCCGCGGGACGGGGCTGCCGGCACAGGGCGTCGGGGTGGGGTCGCGGCGGCGGGAGGCAGGTCGGCTGGACCAGGTGGATGGCGGCGTGCTCGCCGCCCAGGACTGGGGTGGTGGAGTTTTATAGGAGGGAGCCGGGGGAAGGGAAGGGAGGGATGCGTGGTCCGTGAGACCGTGACCCCACGGGGATATACGGTTCCAAACACGAGGAGTACATTTTAGTTTTTTTTTTCTCCCTCCAAACCGGTTTCAAATATTTTTTTCTCGATGGTGAACTTGTACAAAGCTGTTTAGATTGTGGTGAGAAGCCACCCTAACTACTGGATACACCCGTCGTTATTACGTACTCCCTCTGTCCCGTTGTACAGTGCATTATAGGAATTTTAGGACAAATCATCGATATGATTAATGGTGATTGATTGATAAATGAAAAGTATTTATTATAAAATTGGTTTTTATCCTCTAGAATGCATTATATTTGAAGACAAATTTTAAATGCTAGAATGCACTGTAGTACATGACTGAGGGAGTAACTCCTTAGGGCCTGTTTGGAATGCGGGATTTTTTTCCTATTCCTGCGTTTTTCCTGTGAAATTAAACTGATTTCTGTGAAATTCCTGTGCGATTCCTATAAAATTCCTGTGTTCCAAACAGGCGTTTAATTTGGCGACCACAGTCCTGACGGTCTGCCTCGACCCATCCCTCACCCTCCTGCGCGACTTCCTGCCGTAGTACCGTGACATCAGATGTTGGCACCCTTTGGAAGATGACAGCGTTCCGTTGCTTCCATAGATTCCAGGCGACGAGCAAGAACACGGAGTCAAAGATAGGACGCGCAGCCGAGTCCAGGCGCTTTCGCTGCCGCAGCCACCATTCACCAGTGTCGTCCTCTTGCTCCGGCACTAGCGTCGCCGGGCCGATTGGCGATAAAAGCGAGAACCATAGCTGCCTCGCAATGACGCAACCCAGGATGAGGTGCCCCACCGTCTCTGGTGCGCAATCGTCGTCATCTTGCAAACCATGCCTCTTGCGCCTCGAGGCAGTCCATAGGCGCTTGTGGAGAGCGAGCCATTCGCATCGTAGACGTAGGACAAACCCGAAGAAACGGAGATCCACAACCCCTAGCCCACCCAAAGCTGGTCGGCCTGCACACTCTTGTCCAAGCAATCTAGCACTTCCGACCCGTCACCGACTCCGTGCCCGCCCAAAGGAAAAGCACGTCACCGCTTGTCGATCTGTGAAATCGCCCACTCGTATAGGCAGCGAGGATCTTCAAACATGATGATGTTTTCATATTCAGTATCGTTTTTTAACCTCTCTTCGAGGTAGAAACTTTTTTAAGTGCACGTGTAGCTATTTTTTCAGTTGTGTTGATTTGATTTCAGATGAATAGTGTCATATGTTCAGCGCGCTGTACTTGCTTAGATGTTGTTCGGTTGGTGCATTTTTCGGAGTGGTTTGATCACTAAGCTGATAGCGTTAGTTTTCGTTTGTTTCATCTACGATGAGATCCGATAGCACTGCAATTGATCCTGAGCTTCAATAAATCGATTGCGTCCGATTTAGGCAGTAAACGATTGCATGGTTTCTCGTGCAGTGAACCAAACAAAAACCGTAAACGCTTGCATGGTTTTCGGTCTAAGAGCCATTTATCCATGTTGAAGTTTGCGTTCGCCACCTTAGAGCATCTCTAAGAGATCTGCTAAAAATAGGTGTCAAATTCTTTGATTTAGCCATTATGTAAAATAGAAAACTTCTTAAAAGCAAGTGAACTGCAACAGCCTTTCTAAATACCTCACCACATCATCTTTTTTGAGGCTCCATGGTGCAGTAGTCCGCCACCGGAACGTCACCGGGCCTTTGCTTCCTCCGTGACCGGCCACCTAGACACAACCATCACGGTGGTAGCTCGGTTCGTTGGCTAATTGCACCCAAGCTACAGCAGCGGCCATGCTACGTATTTGACGCCCGTGCATCCGGCCTTGGCTAGCACTCGGGGGAGTCGCCCAATCAAAATCGAATGTAGCCTGGAAAAGGGATTGGCACTGTTCTGACTAGGAAGGATGGGGAACGAGTACGTACAACGCAGGGCAGAGCTCCTGCAGATGGCGGATGCGACAAGCTTGCGTAGTGCCACGGTGTGATTTTTTGAGGAGCTCGAAGGGGCGGGGCAGCGTGATGAGGAACATGCGTGTGGAGTGCCGGAAAAGGGTAGCCGGCGAGTCGACGACTCGCGACGGGGAACGGCCAGGACAGCGCGGCAACCGGCTGCATGTGTGCGAATCCACACGGGAAAGCGAGATAGCAAGCGGTGCTCGCTAGCTTTCTTTGGCCACCGAGATTCACAGAATAGACGGCTGGGTATTTTACAACTCCAGATACAACATCTATTGGAGTCTATTTTGTAGCACAAAATGTCTAAATGTGATTCCATACTAGGAATAGCAACTCTTTTGGAGTTGCTCTTAGATCGTTTTTTGCTTTGTGATCGTATATTTGGCTGCCACATCTGGTTTCATTGTTGTCTAATTCATTTTGCTATCAAAAGAGTGGTAGATGTGTTTGTGTGCTAGGCACCATCATGTTTAGTTGTTTTCACGTTCACTTTTGCTGCCAAAAACAACGTGGCAGATGCTTGCCTTATTTAGTTGTGTTCTTTGTTTTGTTTTGTTGGCAAAAGAATGTTGCGGTTCTTTCGTTTACTAGACCTAACCTTGCTTAGTTGTTTTCTAGTTCATTTTTGTTTCGTCTAGACTTGTAGCCTAATAACCACACTTAGGCCTGTTCGGTTAGTGCGAAATGAGGGTAGAAATTATTCCCGCGGATTAATGGTATACAAATTAGACAATCGTTCCAGCTAAAAATTGTTTCATGTGTCCATTCCGAAGTAACCAAACAGACCTTTAGGGTTACTCAGACTGACTTCATCCATCATTTCACCTTTTTACCATTTTGAATGAAATCTATCATTTCAAGACCATGAAAAGTAGTGGTACAATTTCTGAACGACAGAGTCATCGTTATATTTTTAGCAAAGTTTGTAAGTAAGGTACCACTTTGTTAAAAAAATACTATAAATATCACCACTCGTGTTCCATTTTTAAGTAGGAGAAACATACTCGTATTATATTTTCCATTGCAGTTTAGTTTTTTCCATAAAGACGTGGAAGACACTTGATTGCTTTATGCAACACCTCTAGAATCATCTAGACCGTCCTGGCCAGTGCCAACTGAAAATAGTTTGCAATCTCCTACAACTAATAAAAAGACTAAAAGTAAGACAATCGTTTGGTGCGACAAAAGTTTCGCCTTACCTTTGCACCGCCCTCTTGCGACAAACACGGGAAATCTTGACCCTAATTTGCATGCGCTACAAATACAGAAAGTCTTGACCCTGATTTGCATGCGCTACAAACACGGAAAGTCTTGACCCTAATTGCCTCAAACAAGGAAAGCGATCGCCCACGTCTCACGCTCGATCATACTACCCTCGTGCCACAAATATGAAATTCTTGACCCTGATTTGCATGCGCTACCAACACGGAAGACCATCGTCGCTCGTCGCTGCACGATCGAACGCGTCTTCTTGGTAGGACTCAAGCGCGTCACTGGTCGTTGCACGGAGACAATCGTCGCGCGCCCCATTCCTCAAGCCCCTGCACGATCGAGCCGCCCCTACTTCTTCCACGTCGTGTAGTGGAGAAGCAACAACAATGGATCATCCACCGTTTGCCTACCGATGGATGCACCTGTGGCTACATCATCGATCGCCGTAAGATCACCTCCCCGTGTGATCTCCCTTCCCCGTGCGATCTCCTCTCCATGACCTGCTCCATCGTCTGGTCTGTGCGCCCGCACCATCATCCCCCCCCGTTGAAAGGTCCTAATATGGCTAGAGGGGGGGTGAATAGCCTATTTAAAAAATCTACAAATCAACTAGAGCAATTTGATTAGTATGACAAATAGCGTAATGCAAACTTGCTCTAGCTCTACAAGGGTTGCAAGCCACCTATCCAACAATTCTAGTTGCAATGATTACTTAGGCACACAAACTTGCTTTGTAATTACTCACTAAGAGCTCTCAACCTTGCTACTCTAAAGAGCTCAACTAGATGAATATAAATAATAAAGCAAGCTCTCAATTCTAATTATACTAAAGAGCTTGTGTCAACTAGTTTGCAAGAATGTAATAAGTGAGTAGAGTGATTATACCGACGTGTAGGGGATGAACCAATCACAAGATGAATATATAGCCAATCACCGGGAGAATGCCAAAGACAAGAGACAATCGATTTTCTCCCGAGGTTCACGTGCTTGCCAACACGCTACGTCCCCGTTGTGTCGACCAACACTTGGTGGCTCGGCGGCTAAGAGGTGTTTCACAAACCTCGTCCACACGATTGGACACCGCAAGAACCGACCCACAAGTGAGATAACTCAATGACACGAGCAATTTACTAGAGTTACCTTTCGGCGCTCCGCCGGGAAGGTACAACTCCCCTCACAATCACCGAAGGCGGCCACGAACAATCACCAACTCGTGCCGATCCTTCACCGCTGCTCCAACCGTCTAGGTGGTGGCAACCACCAAGAGAAACAAGCGAAATCCGCAGCGCAACACGAATACCAAGTGCCACTAGATAAAATCACTCAAGCAATGCACTTGGATTCTCTCCCAATCTCACAAAGATGATGAATCAATGATGGAGATGAGTGGGAGGGCTTTGGCTAAGCTCACAAGGTTGTTATGTCAATGAAAATGAGCGAGAGTTGTCCCTTGAGCCGGCCATGGGGCTATAAATAGAGCCCCTATCGAATAGAGCCGTTGTACCCCTTCACTGGGCAAAACGCGCTCTGATCGGACGCTCCGGTCATACCGATCGGACGCTGGCCCTCAGCGTCCGGTCGCCCGATGGATGCCACGTGTCACCAGCTTCAAACGCTGTTCGTCAGATTTCAACGGCTACGAAGTTGACCGGACGCTCCGGTCAAAACTGACCGGACACTGAAGCTCCAGCGTCCGGTCGTTTCCAGTAAGCTCCCCGAGGCATGTTTTTCCGACCGGACGCGTCCGGTCCACCTTGACCGGACGCAGCCAGCGTCCGGTGCTCAACCCTTAGCCACTGTGCAGACCCGTCAGTTTGACCGGACGCAGAAACCAGCGTCCGGTGCATCTCAGGTCCAGCGTCCGGTGCAACACCGAAACTGGCGACCTCTCTGCCAGCTCGACCGGACGCAGCCTTTCAGCGTCCGGTCGCTGAGTGACCCAGCGTCCGGTCAGTAGACCGACGCCAGCATCATTTCGACCAACTCTATTTCAACTCTAACTTCTTCACCCTTAATCAAATGTGCCAACCACCAAGAATTTTGCATCCGGCGCAATAGAAAATAGACATTTTATTTTCCCGAAAGCGCTGAATCCTGCCTCGCAAGCTCGGCGGGAGGGAGAGAGGGACTCAAACCCATCTCAACCCTGCAAACACCTTGTGCACATGTGTTAGCATATTTTCACAAATATTATCAAGGGTGTTAGCACTCCACTAGATCCTAAATGCATATGTAATGAGTTAGAGCATCTAGTGGCACTTTGATAACCGCATTCCGATACGAGTTTCACTCCTCTTAATAGTACGGCTATCTATCCTAAATGTGATCACACTCACTAAGTGTCTTGATCACTAAAACAAAATGGCTCCTACATTTTATACCTTTGCCTTGAGCCTTTTGTTTTTCTCTTTCTTCTTTTCCAAGTTCAAGCATTTGATCATCACCATGCTATCACCTTTGTCATGATCTTTGTCATTGCTTCATCACTTGGAGTAGTGCTACCTATCTCATAATCACTTTGATAAACTAGGTTAGCACTTAGGGTTTCATCAATTAACCAAAACCAAACTAGAGCTTTCACCCGTGCGCCACACTGCCACCTCTACGACGTCGCGTCGTAGTCCTCGCCGTTCGCCCGCATCGTGCACCTAGAAACACCGCCGCCTCCACGACGTCTGCGCTGTAGTCCTCGCCGTTTGCCCGCGCCATGCACCCGAGCCGACATCCTCGGCTACCGCGCCGCTACCTAGACGCCACCTGAGTCGTGCACCCGAGCCGTCGTCTTCGCATATATAGACCGATTGACGTCGCCCGTCTAATTCATTATGCCGCAGACGTTCTTGTTATATAGTTAATCATCTATTTTTTCGATATTGTGTGCCTGCACATTGGATGTCATTATTTTTTAGCATAGTTAGCCCTTTGTCTGTACCAATCTCATTTCAAGTAGCTCGAGCCTTATATATTTACTGATAGTCTCAATTCATGAGTTTGGTGTACCAATGTTAGATACTTTACTGGTAAAATATATTAGATATTTTTCTCTTGTCAACTTTTTTTATGGCCACCGAATTTTTGGCTTGCTAAATTTTTTTATTACACTGGATGGTATTTAGATGTTTGGCATAAGGTCTTTGCACCTCTAGACCTCGCTCATTGAATTGGTGTTCCCGTAACAGCAACACCAAGCTAGGTCACGAAGTTATCTCTGCACTGCAAAATGTCTGTGGATTAATCTTTGTTTATTTTTTAACAATCTGATGTAGGCAGGCAAGAAAAAGAATGATGATTTCTCACTGAAGTTAAACCTTGAAAAAGAGGTATTTCTCACCGAACTTGCCCTGAATTGTTACAATCTGATGTAGGCAGGCAAGAAAAAAATTATGATCCTCTCTCTTCAATTGATTAGTGATGATGTAAAAAAAAGTTAAAACCCAACAATGTCTCTCCATCACATGTTTTCTTAAAAAAACACAGTGAATAGTCAACAAAAATGTGGCGGGGCATTGCTTATTTGTTAATTATCCGAGTCAACAAAAATTTAGAAAGATCTATATAGTAGAGTCGGTGAGCTTGCAACGCCGTGTTCTTCGTGACCGTGTTAATTTTACGAATTTTATTTTTTCGATTGATGTCATTTTAATTTGGGTATTTAATTTCACAGTATTGTTATCTTATAGTGCGATCTGTGTATTTTTAATATAAAAATTTAGTTGTCACGTAACAACGCACGAGCACACTGTCTAGTAAATGAAAAATAATGAAAAAGAAATCTCACAGACAGTTATGCATCTCCCGAACTCCAGTTGTCATGGGCTAGACTAGAAAGCGTGACATGGAAGGATGCACTTTTATTTATATATATATATATATATATATATATATATATATATATATATATATATATATAAATAAATATATGGTGTGAGAAATAATTCCTTCCACAGGCACAATAACTAGTGGTCCACAGCCAAAGAAAAGGGAAACAGAGAAAACATCTAATCATTCTCTTTTTTTTTTGGAAAAAAAGGGCGAGTTCCAGGAGCTGGAATGCGCTGGAGATGCTCGGCCAACCTGGACCGCACGATAGATGACGGGGAGGGGCTTCAAGTCGTCCGATCATCCAACGTGGGGCCCAGCCCACGCGGCAGTAGAAGACTGCAGACAGTACAGTACGTGCGCGCCCGTTCGGTCCAGACAAACTGGTTGGTTCTTCGCTGGATCCGGGTCGGCTTTGGGCCTGCGCTCCCATTGGCCCATTCCAGGTGTGTCCTCTGTACAGGCACAGCTAGTACCTGCGTCTTCTGTCTTCTCAGATAATAATAATAATAATAATAATAATAATAATAATAATAATAATAATAGTAATAGTAATAATAATAATAATAATAATAATAATAATAATAATAATAATAATAATAATAATAATAATAATAATAATAATAATAATAAAAAGAATCCAGCTTGTGCCCGGCCGAATCGTTTCGCCAAATCTTGTTTATAAAGATGGCCACTCGGATAAGGTTGGACAGCTGTTTACAATGAGTTGTTGCATTGATGCTTTGGTAGTCCTTTGCACGATGGACGATGACACATGTCAGGGATTTTCAAACCGTTTCTCTCTGGTAGGAACATGAAATCAGGGGAGAAGCAGAGCAAATTCGTGAGGAGTCGTTTGTATTTTTGAACACATAAGTTATCATTATAAGATACATAAATAGATCTCTAGAGAAAATTGATCATAATCACTATTTTTATGTTTTTCAATGTCGGTGCACACAAACGACGTATTCGCTGGTTGGTTTCTGGACTGGTTTGGACTGGCTGATGTTGGTTTGTTGTGAGAGAAAAACACTGTTGGCTGATTGAATAAGCCTGGCTGAAGCGAACAGGGTGAAAGATCCCTACCAAATCAAAACGGTTTCCGGAGGAAAACATATAAGGCCCTGTTGGGATACAAAGTATATTTGGAGTTTTAAAAAAAATACCATAGTTTTGTGAAATACTTTGGTTTTAGAGTGCCATGAAGTATTTGGGTGCAACAAACTTTAAGGCCTGTTTGTAACATAGGAAAAACATAGAAAAAATGGAGGTTTGGTTTCCAGAGGAAAGGAATGCTGGGGCTGAGTTTGAAACAAAGGAAATAAAGAGAAACTTACCAGAGGAAAGGCAAGTAAATTGCACTTTTGAAGGAATAGAAAAATGCGATCAAAGCTCAAGAAAATTTTTCCTTTGGCGTTCACGCACGCCTTCACGCGTTAGTTGTCGGACCCCTAATTTAGGGTCCTCTGTGCATCATATATCAGTCCCTGGATCAGTAACTGATACGTACAATTCGAACAAGATTGATATAAAAAACCATACTTTTATTTCTAATGGGGAAAACATATTACATGGTTCGGATTACATAGCTTAGGCACTGGCCTTATATCGTATATCAGAGTTCTAAGACAGCGGTCCTATAACAACGTGGCTTCATTTCTATAGGCAACTTGGAGTGCGAACATAACCCTAGACTTATTTCTATAGCGTATTTCTATATTGCAGTGTCGTAGTCCTAGCGTAGCTCCTTCATGCAGTCGCACGACTCCGTCTTCGAATCTCCTCCTGATGTCAGATCCTTGCGTAGTCCTTGGTAGCTTCATTCCTAAAAACATAAAGAAGAGGGGGTTGAGTACATACGTACTCAGCAAGCCCTAACTTTTGGGTGGAGGGAAGGTGGATGGAGACTATATGAGGAGGTGGTTAGTGGTAAGGGTGAAGGTATATGTAGTAGAGTGAAGTAGTCATAATTATAGGTTGGGCCCTAGCAGGGTATTACCATCCTCACCAGTTCCCAAGTTAAGTACAGGTTACCAAATTCATAAATACGTCTTTCCAAAGTATCACAGTTGTTGAAGTCTAATCATAGTATCCCATCCTAGCATCTGCCCATTCCAAGGACGTGGCTATTCGAATAGATTCTAGAACTTTGCAGAGGTTGTACAGATTCCCCCACATGATAGGCGTAGTCTCTTACAAGGTACTGCTAGCAGAAACAGGCCTAACGAGATCCCGTGTCCGCTTGGGTGCTACACTAGATTTCCATATAACTCTACCACGGCTTCTCAGGGGTTGGAAAACGATGTAGAAGATCACTTAGCATCCACACCAACAACGTGGAAGATCACTTAGCATCCACACTATCGAACAATGTAGAAGATCACATAGCATCCACACTATCGAACAACGTGGAAGATCACATAGCATCCACACTATCGAACAACGTGGAAGGTCACATAACATCCACACTAATCTTGGGAGGATACCTAATCGTCCCATCTCATACTCTTGGATGATACCACATCATCCCATCATACAATAACGGATGATACCTAATCATCCCAACATAACGGCGTCGATGATACCCAATCATTACATGATCGATAATGATAACAGAGGCTCATACCCGGCCTAAAATAATATAGTCAGTGGCTCGAACACGGCCAAAACAATCCAAGGGGCTTAACATGGAAGATCACAAAGCAACCACACCAATCGGGCCACGGAAGATCACCTAGCATCCGTGCCTTCTCCTGATGTTTCGCTGCCAACACCGGCCTCCTAGTAAAAATTATACTTCAACCCAACGGGGTGTGAGATCAAGTCTACCCATATAGACATGTGGTTGTACGTAATATCGCACTAGGCGAGAAGGACTATGAACCGGTCCTTATGTGACCGAGACGAGTATCTCCCAATAGGAACCCTCACCAGGCAATCCTACCAAGGTAAATCCATACCACAAGAATTACCCCTCACTCGCCCCCTGTCGGGTTTAGTCCAATTTTACCAGTTTAAGTTCCATAGTCATTATCATCAGGTTCATAATATCCATAACACGGTAACCATAAACAATCTCATGATTCATAATGATTTCATATTAATTCACAATTGAGGATTTAAGTAGTATATGTTAAGGTTATTAATTGATGGGGAAGGGGGTACGGTGGATTTATGATGGAGGCTAGCAAAATGTAGAGGTGGTGGAAGAGTAGTCGTAGGAATAGTAATGTAGGGGATAGGTGGGAATTAGGACTTGCATCCGTTTGCTGATGAGTATATCCAAGGCTTCTGATCCTTCGGGTCTTTTGCTCCCGTGTCTTGGTGTAGCCGTGCTCCTAGGGTCCATTGGGTTGTTTCCCCATCTTCTATCCTATGCGATCAACGTCGACAAGAAAAGAAACACAAACAAGGAAAATAACAAGCAAGGCATGTCAAACAAGCATAGGCAATCAACGATCCTACATGAGTTGGTCCTATCAGATGATGGGCTGTTATCTAAGGTTATCACTATTACATCAATCTGAAGTAAGCTTTGGATGGAGGTATTCCATCCATAGGGTAGGGCTTCTACGGGTTAGGTTAGAGTGGGTGGTTGGTTTGGCGGAGAACCAGACCACATTATCATATTCCACTATTATGTGAACCTGAAAGAGAAAGTCTGACCAAGTCATCATAGATGACCTAACCAGTCTCTATAGGTCCAGCGAGTTAGCGACACATACACACATGCATATTTATGTGCCTCGGGTTAGTTAGGTTAAAGAGAAGGCAGAAGATAAAGTTAGTCATATATATGCGTATACTCGAGTATCGGGCATATCCATGTATGTAAATGTATCCTATCATTTTATGTGGTCGGATGAGGGTATACTCAAGTATGGTACATGCGCATACGTGAATATACGGTTGGCTACTACTACAACGAAGGGTATTGTATTACCTACGTGAGGGAGGGTAGGTGTAACTATCGGCGTATACATTATTTATCTATGCAGGTCTACATATATATCCTATCGCGTATAAATAACTACCGCGTATATATTTGCAGGGGTGCAAATATATTACTATGTTATATGTTGCATTTACCCATGTATTTATATACAAAGTATAGTGTATATATGTACATGGACATATAAGGCTACGGGGTGTTAATTAATAAACGCATTTACGAATTACTATCTAAATATGGAAAAAGAAAAGCAATCATATCTAGAATTTAAATGGACACCACTAATTAGGGTTAAGGGTATGATTATTTAGGGTTTTATTTTAGATGATTTATGGTTAAAGAATTTTAGAATTCAGAATTAAAACGAGAAAGATATAAATTACTAAAGTTTATCGGCTAAACGCGAATGGAAATGAACATGCAAATTATTTCTATAATTTTATCTAATGAAAAAGGTGTGGCAATTATTCATATAGGCTCTAAAGTGATTCTAGTTTATTTTAGAATTTTCTAGAAATTCTTATGTAATAAAAAAGCTTTCCTTTTAATCTACTATGTACATTTTCCCGTGTGTACTTAGTGTTTTACCTCTATAGCTGACGCGTGGGTCCATGGGGTGAGGTGGCCAGCTCCCATTGGACCGATCTACGTGGTCGGTGCCCTTCATTGGATGCCGTAGCTTCTGGATCAGGCCAGGTGCGGGCGTATGTCTGCTCCTCATCTTCCCTCTTCGGTGGTCAACCAGTAAAGAGAGAAAAGAGACAAAGTGAGAGGAAGAAAGAGAGGGAAAGAGAGAGAGAGGAGAGGGAAGGCAAGGCAGAGAGAAGAGAGATGAGAGGGCAAGGGCACAGGCCACACGGCTCGACGGCGGTCCAAGGCTCTGGCGTGGCTGGCTGTGCGGCGGCGTTACGTCCCGCGTCAGGCGAGGAAGAGGCAGAGTGGGGCGGAGGAGGTGAGAAAGGCAGGGGCGCAGAGCAAAACACCGGGCGGTGCGCTGTTTAGCGGTGTCGGCAGTGCTCTATCTAGCGTGGCATAGAGAGAAGAGAGAGAGAGAGAAGTAGGGAAAAAGAAGAAGAGGAAGAGGGAAGAGGCAGACCGGAGGGAAATGCAGGGCGGTGACGGCGACGGTGCTCCTCAACGGCAGCGGCTTCAGCTCGGGTGGGAGCTCAAAGCATGGGGCAGGGGCGAGTGTCGACAAAAGATGCTGATGATGCTCAGCAGTCCACCGAGGGGTTATCCATGATGGTAGATTGTTCGGAGGAGGTGCATGTGACCAAGAACAAGGTGGCAATAGAGACATAAGAGTTAAACATGTTCGGGCTACCAGCGCGACGTAATACCCTAATGTTGTGGTCTGTTGTTTTGTATTGACTATCGTATAAAGATGTTGTGTTTTGAGGGGGTCCCCTACCCGTCTTATATAGCCGGGGTAGGGTTATAGGTCGGTTAGATCTAGAAAATAACCGACAAGTAATAACAGATTATAAAGATCACGGAATCCTTACATATCTAATAGATCACGTCGTATCTTCAGGATATGCTTCTGGAGTCCCGTGGATGTTTGCCGAAGAGCATTGTGCCCCGCAAGGCACCATCTTGTGGGCTAGGCCGTCCTTAGAGGCGCGGCCCATATACCTTGCCATGGGTATCCGGGGTCAGACCCCCACTGCTAGTCCCCTAGAGTCTTGTATCCATTGAACAACACCATCTTGAGCAGAGCCGAGCAGTTCTTCTAGCGACTGAGCAGTCGAAGGCAGGGAAGCCGAGCGCTGAGAGCTAAGATTCGACTAGCCAAGCAGTTGTTGGTCGCGGCGTCGAGCACTGCGGGCCATGATCCGATCAGCCAAGCTCGGCTTAACTCAAGTAAGGTTTATCAGATGGATGTAAGGAGCTCAAATTCAAAATTTTGAAATTCTTCAAACTCGACTAAGTGTGCCCACTTAGATACTGTATGATGAAAAGAACCAGGCCGAGCAAGCGGCCTGCCCACTAGCGTAGCCCGGAGTCAAAGAACGCACATTCACCGCTAGGTGAAGTGTGCCCACTTAGTCCCCGAGCCTAGCAGTAGGTGGGGATGACACGTGATGCTAGGGTCAAAAACTAGAGACAAATTCTGACCAGTCGAGCAGGCGACTAGTCCCCGGGCGTGGCGACGCGAGCGCGCCATATTTCCTAGAGTAAAAAAGGCTAATAACTAATCCACTTGACAGTCCACCTCTTGGGCCGTGTAGAAGAGATCCGTAAAGCCCAATGCGGGATAATACGAAGATAAAAAATGGTCCAACCTGGGCCTAGGTGATACTATTGTGTTAGGCCTAGGCGCAGCATAAGGAAACTAGAGCGGAGAATTCGGAGAGACACGGGTGCGATGGGGCGCGGTTTTCCAAAAAACCTAGAGATACGAAGCGATGGTTTCGGCTTTCTATAAATTTGCCACTCCGTCAGTTGCTGAACACACTCCGCCGCGACACATCATTTTCCTCCTTTCTCTCGAGCCTGTCGCCCTCGCAACTGTTATGCTCCTAGATCTTATCGCGCACGCCCGAGCGAAGAAAGGTAGATCCGAGGAGAAAAGCCATGGCGCCGAGCGCCGCCGTCAGCAAGAAGGTGCTAGAGGAGTCGAGTCGTGATAAGGCATGGGTGCCCTTCACCATGGGTTAGGTCAAGCTCAACCGCCTGGTGGAGGCGGGAGTTCTCCCGGACCATGAGACTGCTGGATGGCGCCTGGCCACCGGTGAGCCCTTCCCTATGCCTCACACCAACGAATTGGTGATTTTCGAAGATTTTCTTTGGTGTGGATTTGGCGTCCTAGTCCACCCCTTTGTTAGGGACCTCCTTGTGTATTATGGGATTAGTCTTTGCAATCTGCACCTAAACTCCATCCTCCACCTTTAAATTTTCATCAATTTCTGCGAGTGCTACCTTGGCATCCTCCCCCATTTCAATCTCTTTCGTCATTTCTTCTGGCTCAAATGGAGGGGAGGTGCTAGCTCGAAGGTGGTCGACAGTGTGTGTCTACAACTATGTGATGGGATGGTCGAGGAGTACATCTCGGTTCCCCTTAGCACCTCGCTAAAGAGGTGGTACGCCAATTGGTTCTACATCTGTTAGGATGAGATGTTCGCCTGCTATGACGTCGACCAGGTCCCTGTGACCAACAAAAACTGGTCAGTGAAGCCGGGGAGTAGCAACATGGTTCAGGTGAGAGAGCTGGTCGCCCTCATGAAGAGGGTCAAAATCAATGGGGTGGCTGTGGCGATGAACTTTCTTTTCCGTCGCACCCACCCTTGCAAGGAAAGGGCCCACCCTAGCTATGACTTCAAGGGTCAGACAGACTTTACTCGCGAGAGGAGTGAAGTACTATCAAGAGATGAGGTGGTGTAGCACGCCGGAGACCTCTTTGCCCCGAGATCGCCGTACTCATTCCTGGGATAGCAGAAGGCTTACAGCTACGTAAACCCTCCACCTGTGGTAAGGATGCGGCTTATCTTCAGAAATTCCCATTAATGTATGTTTCGGCGATCTAACGTGTGCCATTAAGATCCATGGACAGGATCGGGCGGTGTACTTCTCTGTCGTCCCAATGGAGGAGTGGCTGGCCGCTGTAGATATGTGGCCAAGCAATCCCTAGTCACAGGGGAGTTTAACAAGTAGCTCGGCTACCTCCAGCGATGTGGCTAGAGGTCGGAGGAAACGATCTCCCTTGGTCTCGACGAAGGCCAAGGGAAAAAAGGTGGTCGAGGGGGAGCCACCACCTGCCAACAAAAGGAAGATGGGGGCTTCCTCCCAGCCATGGAGGGCGGTGATAACGGAGTGGTCGGATGACGATGGCGCTCCCGTCGCTCCTTCACTAGTTGCCCCAGCGCCCACCATAGAGGCGTCAGCCGAAAAGACACTGGCACCAACTCAGAGAGAGGCTACTCCTAGCCCCATGCCTATGAGCCCAGTGGCCGCTCCTACGCCGACCATTTCGGTGCCCGCCGTTGAGACGGCGACCGAAAAGACACCAGAGCCAGCTCGGGCTGAAACACAAGCAAGCCCAGAGGCCATGTGAGTGCTGACCAGCCCCGCGCACGCGAGCCCAAAGGCCGTGTAGGAGCCGACCAGCCCCGTGTGTCCGACCACGGAGGTTGCGTGAGAGCCGACTAACACCGTGGCAAGGCTCGGTGACACTGGGAGGTCGAGGTGATTTCACAAGACACACCACGTCTCAGAATTGTAATTGCTACTTGTCGCTTGTCTCATTATTTTCTGGCTTTGGGTTGCAGTTGAAGTGAGTATCCTTGAATCACAGTGCGGAGGTGACCGAGGTGCCCGAGGCAGATATGGTGCCCTTGAGAGTAGCAGTAGAACCCAGGGGTGCCGAAGAAAGCACCCCTATGACTGAAGGGGCGGCGCCGACAGTGGATATTGATGTCGCCACGGGCACTCAAGGGGAGCCGAGCAGCGGTGTTGATGTGCCGGCTGCTTCTGCCGACTAGAACGGGCAGGCGTCCAATGCTCCTAGTGTGGTGCCGGATGGCGGTGGGCAGCTACGTGCCGCCCTAGAGGAGCCAGTAGCAGGAATGGAGGTGGTGGGCCTCGTGGTGCCGTAGGGGGCCAAGAAATGGCGCCTACGCTAGCTATCAAGGAGGGGATGGAGGTCATCGAGCGTGAGGAAGCACCGTCGCAGACCGTGCGCATCTTCCGGAAGGGGGGAAAGGAGGTGGTGGTGGTCGAAGAAGAGAAGACCACGCTAGAGGTCAGACACCTTTGCTCCACCCTCAATAATGCCATGAAAAAGATTGAGGTGAGTTGAGGTAAATAGGATTGTGTGTCTCCTTGTGGCGTTTTCCTTATGTTGTCTTTGCTGCAGGATATACTGCAGATGTCGGAGCATCGCCATCGGCTCATTGATAGGATGATGTCCCTTATTGAAGAGAACAAGGCGCTAAAGGCGACTGTTATCAACCTGGAGAATGGGATCAAGAAGGCCCAAGATGACCTAGATCTAGTGGAGACGAATGCTACAGATTTGGAGATCCGACTAGCTTCCTTAGCCGAGCGGCTAAAGATAGTCTCCGACCAGAAGAGAGATAACGTATATTCCCTGGTTCAAACATGTGTTCATCATGATGTCAAATAACTTTTAGCCATGCACAGACTTGGAGGAGGTGCTCGGCCTATCACGCAACGCCACTACATAGCTCTAAGAGGAAAAGAAGGCGGTGGACGATCAGGCGGCGAAACTAGATGGTAAGTCAGTGTTATTGGAGCCGATGCTACTGTAATCATATGGTGACCACCTAGTTTTTGCAGACTATCATCGATGGACCTAGGCACAGTTTGAGGACTTCAAGCTCTAGGTGGAGGCAGAGAAGGCGAAGGTGGAGGCGGTCATAGTCGGGACAAAACCCGTGCTTGACTGTGTTGACCTCGGCAGAGTCCTCAGAGCCACAACCTCGTCTTAGGCCACCCCCAACCAGACACTATCATTGATAGGTGTTGAGGGGCCTAGGAGAGCTTCAAGAACTTCAACACGGACGTCGTCCTCTCAGTCGCTACCCATGTCCTGGGTGTCGTCCGATCCCACTACCCCTCGATCAGACTCGAGGCAATAGGGGCTGGCTTCACCTAGGGGACCACCTTGGAGGCAATAGAGAGGCTAGAGAACGACGTGGAGGAGGAGTCGACGAAGCTGGCAGACGACGACTAAGGGGGAAATTGTACCTGCATAATAACTAGTTTGTAAATATTGGAGGCAACAAGAAATGCTTAATGTTTGCGCTGTAACTTTTGAGTAATGTGTTGCGTTGTTATTTAGGTGTTGTTTAACTTTCACATGTTTGTGTTAAAAATTTGTTCGAGCAGTTAGTTCTTTGTCGAACACTCAGCCTTGGCTAGCTTGCACTCTGTAATGTCGAGCGCTGGAGCCCGTGCATGTGTAAGAGATACCAACGTGACCAAGGAGCCGCTACCGACCACCTATGACATAGAGCACTAGAGCTTTGGCACGTGTAGGGAGAGATCAGAGACATGGCCTTTTCTAAGGTGCTCGGGCTTAGAACGTCGATGTCGGTGAGTTGGAGAGAAAAAGGCGCTTATGGGGATTTTGTGGAGTTATTTGGTGCTTGTTTAAGGCATTAAGTGGTGGTGAACTCGTGGAGAAATCGTGAAAAAAGAAAACACATGGAGATACGGTGAAGATCATATCATGGCAAAAACTTTATTGAACTTTCAGAGTATGTAAGAGGAGTACATATCTTTGTTGTAGCGCTTCAAGGATAGAAACATATCAGCATCTCGATGTTCCAAGAATTGGATACATCCACTCCTTGGAGGCCGCTCAGCTGGTAGGACCCTGGTCGGGTGACTTCCTTGATCATATAAGGCTCTTCCCAAGGTGATGAAAGCTTGTGCATTCCTTCTGTTTTCTGTTTGCGCTGTAGGATGAGGTCGCCGACCACGAACGACCGTCCCTTAACGTTGCGGCTATGGTATCTCCTCAACCTTTCTAGATATTTGGCTGTTCGAACGCACAAGACGAGACGCTCTTCTTCTTCTCTATCAACGTCCTCCATTCAGGCTTCTACATACTGCTCCTCATCATAATATTCCACTCTTGGTGCTCAGAAAGCAACATCAATAGGGAGCGTGGACTCAGAGCCGTAGACCAAGAAATACGACGACACGCTGGTATTACTACTGGTCTGTGTGCGCAGTCCCTAGACTACAGCTAGCAATTCCTTAAGCCGCCTACCGAGGTGCTTTTCTTCTTTCTGGTACAGTCTCTTCTTAAGGGCATCTAATATCATGCCGTTTGCCCGTTCGACTTGGCCATTGACTCTAGGGTGGGCTATTGAGACGTATTTGACCGAAATGCATCGATCTTCGCAGAAGTCCCAAAAATGGTGGCCGATGAAGGTTGACCCGAGGTCGGTGATGATGCTGTTTGGAAGGACAAATCTATGGATGATGTCTTTGAAGAGCTCGGTGGCCTTTCTTGCCATGGTTGAGGCGAGGGGCTTATATTCTATCCACTTTGAAAATTTATCAATGGCAACATAAACGTACCCGAAACTGTCTGGCGCTTGCTTAAAGGGCCCAATCATGTCAAGTTCCCAACATGCAAGTGGCCAAGATGCAGGGATGGTCTGCAAGACCTGTGCCGGTACGTGTATTTGCTTGGCAAAAAACTGGCGTGCTTCATAGTACCGGACTAGGTCCTCGGCATCGACGATGGCTGTGGGCCAGTAGAAACCTGCTCGGAAGGCCTTGCCGACTAGATTCCTGGAGGCAGCATGATTGCCACAGGAGGCAACATGGATTTCACGGAGTAGCTTAACTCCATCGTCTCTAGTGATACATTTAAGCAGAATTTCTCCTTTTGCATTTTTTCTCATCAGCTTCCTGCTGACCAAGATGTAGTGCTTAGTGCGGTGGATAATACGCTCTATTTTAGCCTTATCGGCTAGGACATCGATGTTGGTGAGGTACTTGATGAATTGCTCCCTCCAGTCGGCGGTACATCCTAACACGGGGAGGATGAGCTGTTCGTTGGGGGGAGTTTCCTGATCTTCTTTCTTCTCATGGATGGATGGTGTCATGAGGTTGTGGACGAATACCCCAGGTGGGCCCTTAGCATGAGTAGAGCCTATCTTGGATAGCTGGTCGGCCAGTTGGTTCTGGTCTCGCACCACATGATGATACTCAATGCCATAAAATTTTCCTTCTAGTTTTCTGATCTCCGAGCAGTAAGCATCCATTTTGTCGCTGGTGCAGAACCAGTTCTTGTTTACTTGATTGATTACCAAAGCAGAGTCCCTGTATACCATGAGGCGTTTAACGCCGAGCTCGATGGCTATATGGAGTCCGTGGAGACACGCTTCATATTCGGCGATGTTATTGGAGGTTAGAAAGTGGATTCGAAGGACATAGCAGAGCCTTTCCTTGGTCGGAGTAATGAACAGGATGCCTACTCTAGCACCATCGATATTGAGAGCGTCATCAACGTACATCGTCCAGTGCTCGGGGCGATTGGTGGGAACGGGCTCCTGGATCTTAGTCCACTTATCGATGAAATCAGCCAATGCTTGAGACTTTATGGTTGGCCAGCTTTTGAACTTAATGGACTAAGTGCTAAGCTCTACCGCCCATTTGATGATGCGGCCATTGACTTCTTTGTTATGGAGGATGTCACCCAGAGAGAACTCGGTGACCACCGCAATTTTGTAGAACTCAAAGTAATGGCGAAGCTTTCAAGATGTAATCAAAATAGCATATAACAGCTTCTGTACTAGAGGGTAGCATGTTTTGGAGTCGTTAAGGACTTCGCTAATGAAATAAACCGGACGTTGTACCTTGTAGGCATGTTCGATCTCTTCGCGTTTGACCACGATGGCTGTGCTGACAACCCTAGATGTAGCGGCGATGTAGATCAGGAGGGTTTCATCAGGTTGTGGAGCTGTCATGATAGGAGGCTTTGTTAGAAAAAGCTTGAGCTGCTCGAAGGCTGCGTTAGCCTTGTCCGACCATGAAAAACACTCGGAGGCTTTGAGCAACTTAAAGAAGGGGAGACCCTTTTCGCCCAGACGTGAAATGAAACAGCTTAAGGCCGCCATACACCCCGTAAGCTTCCGTATATCCTTGGATGTAGGTCGACCGCTTCATGTTGGTGATGGCCCATATCTTCTCAAGGTTCGGCTCGATGCCACGGGCACTGATGATATATCCTAGGAGGATGCGAGAAGGAATGCCAAACATACACTTAGATGGATTGAGCTTCCACCTAAACTCCTTCAAATTAGCGAAGGTTTCTTCAAGGTCGGCGATGAGGTCGGCTGTGGTTTTTGACTTGATGACCACGTCGTCTATATAAACCTCGATGTTGTGGGCTATCTGTCTATCGAGGCACATTTGTATAGCTCTCTGGTATGTCGCCCTGATGTTTTTGAGTCCAAAGGATATGGTGGTATAGCAATACGCACCATACGAAGTAATAAAGGAAGTTTTAATCTGATCGTCCTCTTTCAAGGAGAGCTGGTGATAGCCGGAGTAACAATCTAAGAAAGAGAGGAGTTCGTAGCTAGCGGTGGAGTCGATGACCTCGTCTATGCGAGGTAGTCCAAAGGGGTCTTTAGGGCAGTGTTTGTTGAGATCGGTGTAATCAACGCACATCTTCCATTCTTTATTCTTTTTTTTGTACAAGGACTGGGTTTGCCAGCCATTTAGGATGATACACTTTGATAAATCTGATTGCTAGGAGCCATTTTATTTCTACCCTAATAGCCTCCTTCTTGTCTGGCATGAATCATCAGAGCTTCTGCTTGATCGGCTTGGCAATCGGCGAGATGTTTAAGGAGTGCTCGATCTTCTCCTATGGTACCCCTGGCATGTCCATATGTTTCCATATGAACACATCGGCGTTAGCACCTAGGAAGGAGATGAGCGCGCTTTCCTATTTGGGGTCGAGGTTGACCCTGATCTTGATGGTCTTGGAGGGATCGTTGAGGCCAAGGATGACCTCCTTGATCTCCTTAGGCTTGGCAGAGGCGTGGGGAGCCTTGATCGTTAGAATCTCCTAGTCTTTGGGAGGCATCATCTTAGAGTCAGCTACCAGGCCTGCCATCTGAATGGAGAGGTCGGTAGCTTCGACGAGAGCGAGACTTTCTGTCTCGTAGGCATAGGTGATAGAGAGGTTGGTGCATAGAGCCAAGACTCTTACAGGAGCGGACATCTTGAGTACCAAATAGGCGTAGTGCAGGATCGCCATGAACTTGGCCAGAGCTAGTCGACCAAGTATAGCATGGTAAGCGGTGTTGAAGTCGGCCACTAGAAGTTGATGTGCTCGATGCGGAAGTTGTCAACCGTACTGAACTGTACTGGCAAGGTGATCTCGCCGAGAGGTTGTCATGCCCTGTCGGGCACTACCCCCTAGAAAGAAGAGTCGGAGGGGGTGAGGGCTGCCATGGTGAGGCCCAGTTCTCTTAGGGCTTTGGCAAAAAGCAAATTAAGGGCACTTCCACCATCGACGAGGACCTTTCTAAAGAGCACCTTTTCTACCGTTGCGTCCAGCACGAGGGGGAAACACCATGTGTATGGGATATCCGCCCACTGGTCGGCCTGGCCGAAGGTTATAGGGACATGAGACCATGGGCGATAGCTGGGGTCGGCGATAGTATCTTCTTTGGACACGGTGAGCACTCGGCAGGCGGTGAGCTTGCGATCCCTTTTGCTTTTAGCGGCGGCGACTCCTCCGAAGATGGTGGCGACCACCTTGTCATGGTTCTGGAAAGCGTTATTGTTGCCTCCAGGTGGTCGGCGTCCCTGATTAGCGTCGTCTTTGTGGTTGTCCTTCTTCTTGTTTTGGAACTCCTTGGCCAGACCAAGGCAATCCTTCATCTTGTGCTTGTTGTTCTTGTGAAGGGGGCAGGGGTAAGAGAGAAAATTATTCAAGCCATCCAAGTACCACTATTCTAATTGCGCACATGTATATGTGCAACTCAAGGTGTTTTCTCTCATTTTTCTGATGCAGCGAGGATTGAAGGCTTCGCTACAAATTTCAATTGTTTGCATGGGAAATTGAAATAAGAAACTACTAATTCACTCTTTACATGCATGAGTGAATTAGTTAGCTTTTGCTTTTCTGTTGCTTTTGCTTTTGCTTTTATGTTGTTTTGTTTCAATTTTATTTGTAGTGCCCCATAACTTAAGACGACTTAATAGACTATATGACAATAGCAACTTATACAATGGTACAGCGTATGATATGACACGAGTGGGGAAGGCAACCGTCAATCAAAGAAATAATATGTCTAAAAATGCAAATGTTAAAAAATAAAATGATATACAGTTAAAAGTACCACAACCACATGAGGCAACATTTCATTAAAAAATAAATCTTTATTCATAAGTCCAGTAGGTTACATTCTAAAGGTGTACAATAAAAATGATGTATCAAAGACTACTGGGCGTACAATAACAAAGACCTATCGAGTATAGAAAACAACCTATACTCAACTGTGACATCGCAAAACTTCCACTAACATCACCCAAGAAGGGGCATGGAGCGGAGTTTGAAACAACAGAGTTGTAGTTGTAGGTGCTCTGATGAAGAGAGCCGACGCGACACCCACCTCGCAAAGCTTCCACTTGCATCCCCCCCCGTAGGCAAGGGTTGCAGCGAAAAGCATGAGGAGACCTACCCGCGTGTCCTACTCCTCCACAGAAACGGAATAGAGGATCACCCCGGTGCCCCAAGCCATTGAATTTTGATACACACAGCACAGATAGCTCCATCGAGTATACCTCGGTGTGCTGATCTCCAAACACCCCGAGGCAACGCGTAGTCGCTGAGGGCCACCGAGGAAGCTATCTTCCATGGCAACATCTCGGCACCGCGGCAGCCCGATGAAGCCCACCATGGAAATACCATGAGATGGACGACTACAAAGTGTAATCAGCACCCCCAGACATACCAAAGGCGCTATATCTTCGCAAAACTTCCACTAGCACTAAAGACAAGCAGCCATTGCTGCACCCCAAATGCAGAAGAAAGTCAATCTTGAAGGCCTTATCCCATCGCCGGTGCTACCGTCGAAGAAGTTGAAGAACGAGGGCCATGGCGACGAAGAATTGCGGCGGATGCTCCATCAATACGTCGACAAAACCTATGTTCTTCATTGTTCATATTGTTCATTTGTGATTCAAGCCTAGATTATGGATGATGTTTACCATGCATGTGTGAAGGGTTCCCAGGGGTGTTTAGGTGACACACTAGGCTTTGAGCTCTAGTTATCATATGCAACTAGTGATTTAGGAATCAATTTAATCATGAGAAAATGAATGATCAATTCATGAATTTGAGCATGGCAACTTATCAAGATTTGGTGACCTCTAGGCCACCAAGATTAGAGGTGGGGTCTTGCTCAACCTTGCTTCCACGCAAAAGAGATGGATTTGGCCATTCATGAGATTTCTTGCAAAAATCCACAAAAATGCATTAGAGAGGAATTATATGAGAGGATTGTGCAAGAGATGATCTTGAGCTTACTCTTGGGATGATGGAGCAACTATCAAGCTTCATACTTCATCCATGCATGGAGAGAAACATGAGTTAGGGTTTGATAGATGATATGAACAACATGAGAAGAGAGCTCTTGAGAGGGAGATGGAGATTGTTGGTATTTCTTAACACATATAGAAGAATTCGCAAGCGTACGGAATTATCATTGTAGCCTTCACCCGAAAGTATTTAGGGTATCATATTTTCCACAGGGAACAGAGGTACTTTCTTAGACCTAGAGCATCCAAGGACAACATAAGGGTAGAGTTGGAAAGGGGTATAGATGGATTCCTATAGCTTTAGGTCTTATGAATAGCGAAACTCTACTTCTACTTGCTTGCTTCGGGCACTGGAGATCACCTGGTTTGCCAAGCGATGTCAGCCTGTAGCTCTACGCCGTACCCGAACGTGGGGGATTGCAAGGGACGGACAGGGCTGTCACCACCTGCCGCCTACCCCTCAATCATGGAATACGAGGCAAACGAAGGTAGCCTATAGCCTAGACACCACGTCTATGCTACCGACTACTACTCTAGTGGTTCGAAGGGCAATCCGTCTTTATCAAGGACCCTCTCACTAGAGTATTGGCTATGAGAACGGACAATGAACCCACAAACAAGTAAAGGTAAAGCGCAACTAAACAAAAGGCATAAAAACTATAAGAACCACGAACACTTACTTAGCCAAGATCCCATTAAGGAGCCAAGCAGGTGTTCATCAAGGTACAAGCTCGGGGAGACACCGACAAGCCCGGCGCTTCCCCTCTCTCTTCCCTCACATCTCACTTTCTCACTCTAGCTGGCTACTAGGGCAGAGCCCTTTGGAAATGAAGCTCAAGTGGTGCTCTTTCTCCCTTGGAATGTTGTTGTGAGGAAAGGAGAGACCCTCTATTTATAGGAGGGGGAGAGAATGTCCAAGGAATATCCCCCCTTTACTCCCTCAAACCGACCTCATCACCGTTATTCAACGCATTAATTGCACCGACACACCCCGCCACCGTCTTAGGTCTATCGACATGGGCCACCTGGAGAAAACTGGGCCCGAGAGGAGCCAGAAAGGGCGCGGTCGTGCCCCTAGCTCATCCACTCCTAACGGGCCTCTGTTCGGCCTGTTCTTGGTCCTGTTGGGCTTCTGGAATGCCTAGGGGCCACCCCAACAAGTTGGGCCTTATTTGGAGATGGTTTGCTTTGTGATTTGGCCTATTTATCCTCCTGAACGGGCCCCGACTTCTTGGCTCTTCTTGGGTTATGTATTATGCATGATGTAGAGCCCATTTATGGTGGTTTCCAGAGTTGTCCTCCTGCAAGTGATGAATCACCGAAACTTGTGGAGATTATTAGTTGTAAGCCATAGTTCTAAGTTTTAGTATTCATTTTATGTGAATGTTGGCGGTTAAAAGTGTGAGTTAAGGACCGCCAACAGAGATGCTCATGATGGTTGGGGATCTCCTGTTCTTTCCATCAAATATTCTGCTTTTTCCTAGGTACTCGGGTTCAAATACCCATGGATTTTTTGTTTGGTTACTGGCTTCATATAATTCCGAAACACAAGTTTTCTTGAAGCCTCTTGCTCATATCTCTCATCAAAGGGTGCTATTCTATAATGTTTCTTTAGCAGATCCCCTGCTAATCCGAGCGAGCTTTCAAATATTTGTCCCACATTCATTCGTGAGGGGACTCCTAAGGGATTGAAGACCATATGTGGATCTCGAAAGATAGGAAAGATCTCCCTCCAAGCCATACATACGACTTTCATCGAATATGGCTTTCCACAGAATTCTATGGGGATCTATGAGATCGAGTATGGAATTCTGTTTACTCACTTTAAATTGAGTATATGTTTCCCTCCTTTTCCCGCTAGGACCGGAAATCCTGTATTTTCCATATCCATACGATCGAGTCCTTAGGTTTCTGAAATAGTGTAATGGAAAAAGAAGTGCTTCGAATCATTGCTATTTGACTCGGACCTGTTCTGAAAAAGTCGAGGTATTTCGAATTGTTTGTTGACACGGGCAAAGGGAAAACCTCTTAAACAATTTTCATATTGACCTTGGACATATAAGAGTTTCGAATCGAATCTCTTTAGAAAGATCTTTTGTAGATGGTGTTTATCCTTCCTTGCCTTTCTTCCTTCTCTTCTTCACTTTATCTCTCTCACTTTATCTCTCTAGTTCACCTTGTTCATCCTTTTTCATGTAGAGAGAGGGGGGGGGGGGGGGGGGGGGGGGTGAGAGAGTGAGTGGAGTTGGCCCTTCTCTACTGAGGACACTTTCCATTTCGTGCTCACTAATGGGTCCCACTAGAGAGTTGAGGACAGCTCATTTCAATCCTAATTCTGCTGAGCTCATTCCAAACCGAGGGTTCCAAATTTGTAGACGTTGTCTTTGGTAAATACAATCACTTTAACTACATCACAGTGTATATCTAAGGCCATACTCATTAATATATCTAAGTACATAGCTAATATATCTAAGTACATAGCATATGCTATGTATCTAGAAAAGCATAATATGTCTCCTAATTTATAGAATGCTATAATTTAGAATAAAGAGAACAGAAAGCAATGTAACCATAAAATGTAATCATTACACTCATTTTAAGAGCACAAAACATCATTCATGTTTTTGAAATTTAATTTAACATAAATTAGATTCAAACACAACACAATATTTAGATGACATGGTAATTTCCAACACCGGAACTTATCTCCTACTAATATCCTTTCTAGAATCTTGCCAACTGCATCGAATCGTAACAGCCTCTCCTTCCGTAGGGGTTCGAAGGACCAATTCCATGCCTCTTTGCACCGTCCACTTTCCTCATCTTTCGGTGTTTAGATGCACTACTGTCCAGGTCCAGATTGACTTTAGGAGGGTTCTTGAAACAGAAAGATGCAGCAACTTTCTGAAAGACATCAATGAATTAGACACAGCCACCCAACCAAAAAAAGAACCCAACCAAAAAAAGAATACTACTTAGAAAACAGACAATTTGCATTTTGCATTCATTGTGTGCTTGGCAACATCAAATATTAAATATAATAGCTAGAGCAAAGATAAATGCACACAAAACAAGGTCTAAGAAATAAATTCACAATTATGTACCTTGAGATCAAGTTGATGGACATAAAAAATGTCTTTCATAGAATGTGAGTTGTAAGCCAAAAGGTAGGACCTGTAGGCTTCCTTCGCAGACTGGTTTAGGAAGTAATTCCCCCCAACAATGTTCTCCTGCTCCAAAACTCAAGTTAAATACACATTAAAACAAAAAGACTGAATTGAAAAAGAGACAACTCACAAGTTGTGATTGCGATTTTGGCACATGCTTTTCACTGAAAACATATTCAGTCAGAGAAATATTGGCTGCCTGCAGGCAAACATTGAATGTGTTACTCCGACTATACAATTATGATTACTATTTGGAGAATCATAATTGGAGATGAAAAAATCCTAAAAAGATACTAAACATATCAATACTTCGAAGCACTACCTTCCACAACTATTTTGACCATATACTAAGAGGTTCCTATTAATATAGAGGGAGAAGAGAGGGAAGGGGACATTACCTGTAGGTAAATAAGAAACTTCAGTTCTTCCGGTAGTAAGAACAATAATGCACTTCCTTTGCCTTTGTCACCTCGGGCAGTACGACCAACCCTGTGAATGTAATCCTACAAATTAAATTCCAATGTAAGTTAGCAAATTTGAGAAATTAGATAACTTACTTATTTAGGAAGGTTCAGAACCACTTACCTTTGGGTCATCTGGAGGATCAAATTGCACAATATAGTCCTAAACAAGACAAACGATCCTTAAGTTACTAAGGGGTACAGAAAGAAGTGGTAAAATTATAGTCCTAAACAAGACAAACGATCCTTAGGTTACTGAGGGGTACAGAAAGAAGTGGTACAAATGATATAAAAACACAGGTCAAAACCTTACCACATCAGGAATATCGAGCCCACGAGCTGCCACGTTTGTGCATAATAAGATGCCATTTTTCTCCTTCAAAAATTGGAAGAAGGTACTAGTTCGCTTCTGCTGCTTCTGCTGCCTGTGGATATCATAACACCCTATCCCAAGGAAATTTAGAAATTCTGCATGGAACTTGACTGAGCTACAGGATGAAAAGAACACCATGACCTTCACATCCTCCTTCCTATGCTGCATCCTTCTTAGGAATGCATACAGAACCAGAAACCTTTTCTCGCTAGGAATGACACAGTAACCCTGCTGCAAGCCCTCAACAGTAGGCTGTAAGAGCATCACAATTATTTCTCATACAAAATAAATTAAAAAAATCTTTAAAATAGAGTTGGAGCTCTCTGCACTGGGTAGGCCTGGTGCAAGTGGTAGAGTCTTACCGCCTGTGACCGGAAGGTCCTGGGTTCGAGTCGCGGTCTCCTCGCATTGCACAAGCGAGGGTAAGGCTTGCCACTGACACCCTTCCCCAGACCCCACACAGAGCGGGAGCTCTCTACACTGGGTACGTCCTTTTTTTAAAATAGAGTTGGAACAGCATGGTGAAGCAGTCCACACCTTTAATTTAGAATCATCAACTCCAACATAAACAAGTTTCCTTTGTCTTTCTTCATTTTGCCCAAACGTAAAATTCGCAAATTCAACAACCTATGGGATCAAAACACATAAGCAATAAGCAATGGCACAGACACAAAAATAGGGACAAGATTGAATATGCTAATCCTTTAACCTTTTGAGTCTGTGTGGCAGAAAAAAGAACAGTCTGCCTATCCTGCATATGATGCATAACAAATTGAGAACTAAATACAGTAATCTCAGTACAAAAGTTAAATGCTGCACTCTGCATATGAAATGAAGTTGTCAGATTATCACATACCTGAGGGAGTCGTTTAAATATTTGTTTCATATCCTCTTCAAAATTTTGCTCAAGTATGCGATCAGCTTCATCAATTATAAGGCACTGCAACATACAAATAGCCATGTCAAAAATAGGGTACATGTAGGTCAGTAATTACATCCACTGCTTAAGCAGCAATTTTCATGAAATTCAATGTCATTTTCCTGAGAAATAGGACCATTGAACATGAGCCAGCAAGCCTGGACTTGTCCATGGGGCAGCCCAACGCAGCTAACAAGATATTGCATTTGCCAAGCTATGAGTGGGCAGCACAATCGATTCCACCCCAGCCAGACAATATATTTACAGTGCAATTATATATTCGTTTCATTAGAAGTAAAATTTAGTATTCATGACAGATATGGGAGAAAAAAAATTATCTACAGATGCAAGACTTCTACTAGTTCCCACTTAATTCGTTTTACACAAAATAAAAAATAATATAACGCCAAACAGGACCCATTGAACATGAGCCAGACATAATCGATTCCACCCCTTCCCAACAATATATTTGTGCAATTATTTATTCATTTCATCAGAAAAGAAAGTATTCATGACAGATATGGAAGAAAAAAATTATATACAGATGCAACAATTCTACTCATGGCAACTAGTTCCCGATTCGTTTTACAAAATAATAACAATATATCCCATGGGCTTAACAACCCACATAACATGGCTAATGATGAATTAATGATTTTATAAAAAAAATAGAAACCATTAGCTTATACAATTTTGCATATACATTGCATAATGTATGCTGGAATTTCATTTATACTTAATTCAATATTAACAGGTAGACTTCCAGTCATGGGTAACAAAGTGGAAGACAAACACAAATATTGATATATATATATATATATATATATATATATATATATATATATATATATATATATATCCTGAAATATAAGGGACCCAAGTTTTTCCTAAGTCAAACTATGCCAGTTTTGACCAAGCTTATAGAAAAGAATTAACATTTATACATCATAATATGCATTTTCATAATGTACATCTTCGATGTTGGACATGATGATACTTTTCTATACAAATTTAGTCCAACTTTGCATAGTTTGACTTAAGGCAAACTTGGATGCCTTACATTTCAGGACAGAGGGAGTAATCAGGTGACTGAAATGCAAGTAGAGTAGATAAGTATGAAATTACTGGCTGTATTTGCTATTTAATGTGATAATTAAAATATGCACACTATTTCAACAGAAGTATTTCCTTGAAGATTGGAAAAAATGATAGTAGCCAAAATGTCTTTACCTGTAGCCTTTTGTAGTTGAAACTACTAGTATTTCGCAGATGATCCAGAAGCCTGCCTGGAGTTGCAACTAAGAGATTGATCCCTTTCACAAGTTGATTGGCTTCATTTCTCATGTTAGTGCCACCAATTACATAACCAAGAGTTTGTGAGTGATACTTCATTAATTCCTTGGCAACATTGTGTGTCTAGCACAAAAGAATCAATGAAACACATAATTAGGGATACTCAAGTGTGAGGCCCTACAAACGAAATTTCAGCAAACATCCAACATTTAGATACAGGACATAAAACAGTCTCTTTTATGCATTATATTTAAGCAGCATTATCTCAGAAAAGGATAGTTTTATCTCAGAAAAGGATAGTCTTATCTCAGTCGGTATATCTGATTTTGATTGTTTTATTCAAAGCAAGTTGAATAGTCACAAAACATGTAAAATGGAATTAAATATTAATACTGTAGCGTCATGCATATACCTGGATAGCAAGCTCCCTTGTTGGGCAAACTACAATAACTCCAGTTCCGTTCCTTGGCATGAAGCACGCTTTGTGCAGCAGTTCAATTGCTGGTATAAGGAAGGCAAGGGTCTTCCCTGAGCCAGTTTTGGCTGAACCCAGCACATCATTACCTAGCATGAGATGCGGTATTGATCTAGCTTGAATCTGCAATCATGAAAAGAACCACGCATACATGCCATTACAGTGATGCCAGAATCAAATAGTGAAGCAAAGAGCAGATCAGCACACATAACGCATTCATTCGCACAAATATTCAACTAACGCAATCATTCGCACAAATATTCAACTATATGTAGTTATGTAAATGCACCGAGAACAGAAATACATATCCAGAAAAAAACGATGCAATTGCAAATATATAGGCGTAGGCGAGAATGACCTCGGTGAGGTGGCTGTAGTTCATCTCTCTGATCGCCTTGGCAGTGAGCTCGGATATGTAGAGCTCTGAGAAAAGTTTGTTAGTCAGAATTCCTCCACCATTGCCCTTCTTCACATTTTCCTCTTTCTTTGCGATCTTCTCCTTCTCTTCCATCACCATCTCATCCTCGTCCCGCTTCTGCTTCCGCATCCCCTTGCGAATCTCCTCCTTTTCATGTGTATTTTTCTTCTCCCTCGCCATACTCTCCATCCCATTCCCCTTTTCATTCTTCCGCTCCCCTTCCCCCTCCACGCGGGCGGCGTCGTTGATCGACTCTCCCGACTCCGGCAGAGCAACGGGGCTCTTCGACGGCTGGGCCAAGCGGCTACATGAGCTCAGGTACATGGAGGCGCCGGGGGCTGCAGGACTCAGCCCGGCTAAAGTCGAACGGTACATGATGGCGGCGGGCGGTGGCGGCGTGCGGCGGCGGCGCTAGGGTTGCAGATGTTGGGTAGAGGCAGCGGCGGCGGCGGCTCGCTACGGCGGCTCGTATGTGTGTGTATATATAATAACGGCAAAGCCGGCTTGTGGGCCGATCAAGAACAAACTGCCGCGGTCCATGGAAGCGTGCCCGACCGGCCCAACAATAGCGGTGAGCCTTTTGTGCGTGTTTTCCACAACAACTGAGTCAAATCCATACCGATCCTTAAACTTGTGTGTCCACATAGTGCTAAAAAAAGATTAATAAACTTTGAAGTGGGGGAAAAAGATTATTGGATACTGTATGCATCCAATTTTTTTCTCACGTCGGGAACCTTGGATCTAAAACTTTTTCCAGATCTCGTTCTTGTTCCTCACACAAATCAATGAGATTCAGGATTGGAAGGACGACTCCGACGTAACCACGGGAGTGAAGATGAGGATCATTCCAGCACGACACAAACGCCGACGCGACGACGGTGGACAGGGTTCAGAACAATTTGGTGAGTTCTTGCTTTGAATTGAAGAAAGGTATGTAATACAGCTAATCTTCTTCTTCTTCTCCGATCTGGCCATCCAACGGTCCCCGTGGGGTGCTGTTTCACTGTTCTGCTACCAGCCTTGATAAGGACGACGACGTCCCGATCAAAAAAAATAAAGGACGATGTCTCTGGAATCCTCCTCGACCTTGTCCTTCCTAGAGACGCCGTCCCGTAAAATTTTTGCATTTTGATCCTTTTTAAAAACAATTTTTACAAATAAACCATGTCGGAACATTTGCTAAAAATAGACCACAACCACGGCGTATCAGAGCATCACACAGTGGTATGCAGTTCCGCGCTGTGTCAGTGGACACTGAGGTTAGGCCATGTCATCAACAGTAGGGTTCGTAGGCAGTTGGGCCCACCGAGCTCGGCGTCAGACGATTCAGCGCCGAGGTCCAGACCTCGGTGTGGAACGACTCAGCTCCGAGCTGTGGGCATCTAACCGGCGCGTCCCTCTCCTTCCTCCTCTCCCTCATTCTTTTTCCCGATGCCTCTCTGTTTCCTCCGCGCCCCACGCCCGAACCCTAGGTGTGGGCTCAGTTAACACCCATGGCCAGAACTCGGCGCGGGTCGACTTAGCGCCGAGGTTTGGCCACTTAAAGCCCGCGACCCCCTTCTTTCTCACCTCCCTTCTCCATTCTTTCATCCCGCCACTGGTTCTCTCTCTCCTCACCGCCCCCCACGAACCTTAACTACCCTATTGGTTCACTACGGCGGCCGAATTCGGCTTGAGGACGATTCCCCGAGGTAATGGCCCTTGCCCTCCCCTACTTTGTCCTGTTGGAATGGGTTGCATTGGTTGGATACTTGTAGAATGTTGGGTACGGTGGTATTTTATGGTTGTTCAAGTATATGTGAAATTCTTGGTTTAGATTTAGATGCGGTATGATATTTTTGAATGAGTTGTGTAGTTTTGATTAGTTTCACTTGTAGTTTGTCACTTGGCACTAGGGTTTTGTTGATAGCGGTGGGTTAGGAGGTTATAAGAAAAAAGCAGATGTGCTATTATTGGTAAATATTTGACCATGACATGTAGAATGATGGGTTATGTGTAGGAAATATCGAATCCTATCAAATTGTTGTTTGCATTGTGTTGATTGTAATGCATTGGCAGCTGTAGTTTGAAATGTTATTGATTCACTCGTTGCATATCATTATTTGATAATTTTGTCTAGTTTGAATTATGAGATGATGATATGTGACAATATTTGTTGTGTGATGGTTGTAGATGGATAAATTAGTGAGCTTGTGTCGATGAAATATGGTCGGCAGTCTACCTAGGGGTATGCCCAAGGTAGTAGATTATCGGCAGACAGATGCGCAAGCCCCAAACAAGACGGTGACGCAAGACAGACACGAGGTTTTATCCAGGTTCGGCCGCCGAAAAGGCGTAATACCTACGTCCTGCGTCTGATTTGTATTGCTGTATGTCAATGAGAGATGTTTTTTAGAGGGGTCCCCTGCCCGCCTTATATAGTCCGAGGGGCAGGGTTACAGATCCGGAAACTAATCCTAGTCAGTTACAATTGCCATATGTGACCGGACAAGGATTCCTATTCTAACCGACCAGGATCCTGCTTGGTCGCCAAATCCATCTTGATTCCTTGTGCGGAACTCCGATCAGGTGAACCGAGCCGCACGTCGTTTTTCGGGTGGACTGAACCCATTGATCCGGGCCAGCCCAAGCTTAGCCGTAAGGGTATAGGGGTTAATACCCCCACAGCTAGTCCCCGAGCATCATGTATTATGCTGCGACACGCCATTTTCACCTTCTCCGACAAGCGAGGCTTGGAACCTTGACGCCTCCGACCACCGTCATCACCGGAGAAGTAGGTTGTCCGAAGAATGTATGGTGCTCTTATAAAAAAAAGAAAAGATTTCTGTCCTGAGAAGTGTGCCCACTTGTATTTCTGAAAAGAAATGTAAGTGGTCTTGAAGCATAGCATTCTTGAACATCAGAAGCGTAGGGGTCGAAAAACAAACACATTCACCGCAAGGTGAAGTGTGCCCACTTAGTCCCCGAGCCTGGTAGGAGGTGACGTAGGCACGTGGTGCCAGGGTCTAAAAAGAATTCATAGTTTAGTTGAAAACCGAATTGCCGTACAGGCAAACATGATGCACCGGCAGGTGCATCGTACCGACGTAGTCCCCGAGCTTGCTGGAAGGCAAAGTATGAGCCTTGTAGCAAGGTCTAAAGAAATGTCTCTTAACTGTATGTGAGTACAGATCACATGTAGCCAAGGAGAACCATTATTCAAGCAGTGGTCGGGGCAGTCCCCGAGCATATTAATAATCCTTTTAATCATTCAAAGCACCGGGGTCGATTTAAACAAACACATTCACCGCAAGATGAAGTGTGCCCACTTAGTCCCCGAGCCTGGTAGTAGGTGACACAGGCATGTGGTGCCAGGGTCTAAAAAAGAAACTCCGCTGAAGTTAAGAATCCAATTGCCGTACATGCCAAACAAAACACACCGGCATTTGCATCGTACCGACGTAGTCGCCAAGCTTGCTGGAAGGCGAAGTATGAGCCTTGTAGCAAAGTCCAAATAAATGTCTCTCAACTGTATGTGAGTACAAATCACATGTAGCTGAGGAGAGCAAAACTCCAAGAAGTGGTCGGGAGAGTCCCCGAGCACAGCGGTTGTCATAGCAGCTCCTGAATACGATAATAGTCGGAGCAGTCCCCGAGCACAACCGTGGTCGGAGCAGTCCCCGAGCACAAAAGTGATCCGGACAGTGCCCGAGCACGGTAGTGGTCTGGGCAGTCCCCGAGCATAGTAGTGGTCAGGGCAGTCCCCGAGCACAGTAGTGGTCAGGGCAAATCCACGATCGCGTGCGCTGCTTCTACTATTATTTGGTGTATTTATTTTTCTCCACTCTCTGCCAAGTCCAATCTGACCAGTCTGACACGTCTGGTCGAAAAAGTAAATAGGTATAGTACGTCATTCTGTCTTCTTTTTTTTTTTGGCAAACAGTCGGTTGACACCTGTATTGAGGTGTGTCAGTGTGGGCCCTCTTACACCATCAACGAAGAGGCGCGTACACTGTTAACGAAGGAGCGCGTTTATTGGCGTAGATTTCGAGGTCGTGTGAACAACCGTCTGCGGCGCGTGCGCACGACTCCCAATATTCTCGGGCGAACGAAACGACGGTGCCCTTTTGCTTTATATAATGTAGGTCTGGTAAGTTACCCTCACCATTCCCCATTGTCATCCGCCGCCGCAACCTTCTTCTTCCTCCTGCCGAACCCTATTCCCCCAAAAATCATCACCAATCCCCTCGGTCTCCCGCATCCACCCACTTAGTAAGGACCAACTAATGGCGAAGAGAGACGCCCAGAAGAAAGGCGGGGTCATGGCGAAGGAATGGTGGAAGTCGCGGAGCAACGAGCAGACCATCGAGGACCTCGTCGCCATGGGAGTGCTCCACAACAAGGCACTTGCGGGATGGCGTGCACCCGAAGGAGAAAGCTTCCCCGATCCACAACCAGGTGAAATTGTGGTTTTTGAAGATTTCTTCAAACGGGGTTTTGGGATTCTAGTGCACCCTTTCCTTCAGGGTCTCTGCTTATACTACGAGATTGGGATTTGCAATCTGCATCCCAACTCGATTCTTCTCGTCTCTACCTTCATCCATCTCTGCGAGGCGTATGGTGGCTTCCAGCCCCATTTCGACCTCTTTCGCCACCTGTTTTGCCTTCAGAAAAAGGGAAGTGGTGGCTTGAAGATCGCCGGAGGCGTCTATCTGAACTTGCGTGACGGCATGAAAGCCCAATACCTGCACTGTCCCTGGAACACCTCATTGGACGAGTGGTACAAGAAATGGTTCTACATCCGTGAAGAGCCGAACACCATCACTTTGTGCGACGTGGGGCTAATTCCAGAGAAGAAGAACAGCTGGTCGGAGAAGCCCGAGAACTTGGAACAGATAGCCGAACTGCTCGGGATGATCCCGTGGGGAAGGCTTGATGGCCCGAGCGTGGTCGGCAACTTCATTAGCCGACGAATTCAGCCATGCCAGAAAAGGATTCATCCTGGCTTCGAATACCAAGGTGGCGCGGATCCGACAAGGACCAGGAAAGAGCCGCTCGATAAAACGGAGATCAAGGCCAGGATTGGAGAGCTGTTCAATCTGGCCGATCCGAATTATGTTGCACTGAACGCCATCGAGCACGCCTTCAAGCTGGCTCGACCTCCCCCAAAGGTAAATGACGTTTCCTTTTAACTGTAGAGTCATGTTGTATCAAGAAAATAACTGTCTTTTCCTTCATTTTGTGTCACAGTATAATGGCCGTGACCGGGCGGGAGTGTTCGTGTCGCCTCCCCCTGGTGTAGAATGGCCACAAGCTACCGGCCTAGCCGCCCAGACCAGCACCAGGACCGACGACGTTCACTGGGCGGTACTCGAGACCATAGAAGACGCCTCGACCAGAGCCGCTGGCAAGCGTCCGGCTGCCAGCAAACGGCGCCAAGCCATCTTCCCCCTGTCGGACGACGAAGCAGAGGATGCTGACATCTTCCGGCTCGTCCCCCGAAAGAGGAGAAGGCAGGTGGGACTGACAGAGTAGGGTGGCTCCTCTGGACCAGCAGTGGTCACAGCACCGACCACTGCTGCACAGAGGACGGACGAAGGGAACATGCCGCATCATACTCCGACGCCCGTACCGGAGGTTGATCAAATCCCGGTGGGAACTGCCGAGCAAGCTGAGCAGGGACGGTCGAGGAGACGTTCCTTCGCCACATCCTTCCGCAAATCGAAACTGTAAGTATCCATATTTTTGATGTAAACTTAGCATTTTGTACTGGATGCTATTGTCGTTTAAATTTGCCTCTGAACTCATTAGATCTCAGTCCACCGAAAACCCCGACCAGCTAGCTAGGTGCGGAACGTCCTCACCAACAACGGTGGGACCAACTGCTCAGCAACCAGCCGTGGAGGAGCCCACGGCAGGGACTCCGCCTGGGTCTCAGCAGGCGGACGACCAGACGCCGGTCCCCGAGCAGAATACAAGTGCTCCAAGCACGAACCCTGACAAGGCGGTTACCACGGCGCCAAGGGAGCTGGATCTAGCCGAGGGGCAGCAGCCAGAAGTTGCCCGGAACATGGTTACCGACGCGACGGCTCGTGGGAAAGCCGTGGTGGTCGTGGAGTCTGCAAACGCCGGACCAGTGCCGCCTCCCGAACAGGAGGCTGAAGAGGACGAAGTAGAAGAAGTCCTGGGCCGTCCCCAAGATAGGCGACAACATGTATATGTATCGCGCTATCGGAACGACGAATGGGTCATGCACGAGGAAATCCCAGAGGTCGAAGAGACCTTAAGAGTCGAACGGGTGGCCAAGCGTCTGGTGACTGAAGTCCAGGTATATTTGGCTTTAGTCCTTGACCCTGTTGTGTAGTCGAACTGTCTGACGTGGCTTGTCTGTGTGCAGGACTTGATGAAAACTGCAAGATACCGCAAAAGGTGCTTCGACCAGATAGAAGGAATCGTGATGACCAACAAGGAGCTGACGGCTGAAGTGGAGCGCCTACGGCGCCAACTTGAAGCCACCGACCAGGAGAAGACAGACCAAGAGGCACAGAACCAAAACCTGGTCGGCCAGCTCCAAAGCAAAAAACAGGAGAAAACAGGTAAGTGTTCACCGTATCATAACAAGTGCGGGACTTGTGTTGTTTTGTTTTTGACAGTAATAGATGTAATGCAGGTTTAGAAGCTGAAGTGACCCGCCTCCAGGGAGAGAACAGCCGTGCGCTTGCAGAATGTGGTCGCCTGAAGGAGGACAACGAGAAACTGGTACGCCGCCAGTCGGAACTCCAAGACCACACTAACAGGATGAAGGACGACCTGAAAAGTAAGCACTCCAGACCACCTTTCTCATACAATTGCCCACATTGCCTTGTCGTATCATCACGTTTGATGTCTTGTACTGTTTTCAGTTTTGAAAGTCAATGCCAAGAGGCACCTTGAGGCCGTGATCAAGGAGCGTGACGACTGGAAAGCACAATGCCTTAAGGCCACCGAGGAGCGGGACACGTGGAGCAAGCGGTGCCAAGAAATGGCAACTGGCATTGTGCCCGTCCTCGACCTTATCGACCCGGTGCTCACTGAGGAAGAGCTAAGGACGCCTCAGCTCGGACTGGTCGAGAGATGCAAGCAAGCATGGGGATGGTTCCAAGACTTCGTGAAGGAGGCGGGTGAGTACACTGGTGCCCATGTGCTAAGCATGGTGCGTGCTCACTACCCCCTGATCGATCTCAAACGCTTGGAGGCTGGGTACCCGAAGGAGATAGACCCAGACAAGGCCGAAGAACTTCGGACGGCCCAGCTGGACTTGTCGTCAAAGATAATTGGCGATATTAACCTGTGCGGAGGTGGGACAACACCTGTGCAGGGTATGCCATCGACAAGTCAGCCGGAAATGCCGTCGGCTGCAAGCCAACCGACGAAGCCTGCGGTCTCGACCAGCCAGGCACCGGCGGGGCCATCTCCTTCAGCTTGATTAGCTTAAGAGTCCTCAAGACTCGAGTAGGGTATCAGAGGCGACGAGCAGTAAATGCCCTGCTCGCCGACCAGCCAATGTAATAGGCTTAGAGCTGTAGAAGGAGGACATAGTTGTGTTATTGTAAACTTGAGCCTCTTCAGGCAAGCTTGTAATAACGTAACTGTATATTATTACAAGCTTGTTTGCTTTATACAAAACGCGTTTAAGCTTGAAATTTTTTGTTGGTGTAACTAAGTGGGAACGTGTTAACGTTCGGTTTAGTTGTACCGTTTTGCTCGACACATCATCCCGAGGGGTTTGTGCGGCCCTGGTTGGCATGTGGTCGGAGTGTGAGGTAACATGACCTGTGCACACGTGGACACGGACAAGTCAAACCAGGGGGGACCTGCCAATCACCCGCAACGTAGAGAGCGGATCCCGTGCACGTGTTGGGAGGAACCAGAGACAGGACCTGCTCCGAAAACCGTAGAAGGAGTGGTGGTCGGCTTGTACTGGCTAAGTCAGAATATCCATAAAATTCGTAGTGACACATTAGAGTGGTCGGAGAAATCATAATTGCTTTATTAAAATAAATCGAAAATGTAAGTAGAGTACATATCTCAGTAGTTAAGCATAAAATCGTCTAAGCTTGTCGATGTGCCATGAGTTTGGTACGTCCGTGCCGTCTAGATGAGCTAACCTGTAAGACGTTGGACGTGTGACTTCCTTGATCATGTAGGGTCCCTCCCATGGGGTTGCGAGTTTGTGGACACCAGCCTGGTTCGTCTTCCACTTCAGGACTAAGTCCCCGACCACGAAGAAACGCTCTTTAACGTTCTTGTTGTAGTACCTGCGCAAAACAGCAAGGTATTTGGCCGTGCGTACGCAGGAATCAAGCCTTTTCTCTTCTGCGCTATTGACTTCTAGCTCCCGTACTTCGTCGACCTTGCCTTCATCGAAGTTCTCTACCCGTGCTGATCTAAAAGCTATATCTGGTGGAAGGACTGCCTCAGCGCCATAAACCATAAAGTATGGTGAGACGCCGGTGTTACGACTGGGCTGAGTTCGGAGGCCCCAGACAACGGCTGGTAACTCCTTGAGCCATCTTCCAGGAGCTTTATCATTTTCTCTGTACATCCTCTTCTTCAACGCATCCAAGATCATGCCATTTGCCCGCTCGACTTGTCCATTAGCTCTAGGATGCGCCACCGAGACGTATTTTACAACTATGCTCCTTTCATCGTAGAAGTCCCAAAAAGCGTTCCCGGTGAACTGAGTACCCAGATCAGTAATGATACTGTTGGGCACGCCGAAACGATGGATGACCTGGTCGAGGAATGCGACAGCTTTCTCTGATGATGCCTGTACCAGAGGCATGTATTCTATCCACTTAGAAAACTTATCAATTAGCACGAAGACGCACGTAAATTTCCCAGGAGCTGGTTTGAAAGGCCCGATCATGTCTAGTCCCCAACATGCGAAGGGCCAAGAGGCTGGAATCGTCTGGATCTCATGTGCTGGTACATGGATTCTCTTGGAGAAGAACTGACAACCCTCATAGCGGCGGACTAGCTTCTCTGCATCGGCCACTGCTGACGGCCAATAGAACCCTGCTCGAAAAGCCTTACCGACCAGTGTTCTCGAGGCCGCGTGGTTGCCGCAGGAGCCAGAGTGGATTTGGTCTAGGAGGTGCTCGCCTTCCTCCTGGGTTATACATTTCATCAAGATTTCCTCCTTAGCGTTTTTGCGCCATAACTTGCCATCGACGAGCAAATACTGCTTACTACGACGCATCAGGCGCTCATTTTCTGTTCGATCGGCATAACCGCTACCATCTGTCAAGTACTTGATGAAAGGCGTTCTCCAGTCCGGCTCATGAGTGGTCGGAAGCGGCTCGATTGTGCTTGGCGCCGGAACCGTAGCCACTAATTGCTGGTCTGAAACTTTGTTGGTCGTTGAATCTTCGTCTTCAATGGAAGGCGTGAGCAGGTCTTGGATGAATACGCCATGTGGGATTTTGGCTCGGGATGATCCTAACTTTGACAACGCATCTGCTGCTTGGTTCTTGTCCCGGACCACGTGTATGTACTCGATGCCATAGAACCTGCCTTCCAGCTTTCTTATCGATTTGCAATATGCGTCCATCTTTTCACTGGTCGTGTCCCAGTCCTTGTTGAGTTGGTTGATGACTAGAGCCGAATCTCCGTAGACATAGAGACGTTTAACTCCAAGCTCGATCGCAATGCGTAGACCATGCAGGCATGCTTCGTACTCGGCGGCATTATTAGATGCTGGGAAATAAATCCTAAGGACGTACCGGAGCTGCTCCTTGGATGGTGACACGAAAAGAACTCCTGCTCCCGCACCATCAATGTTGAGAGAACCGTCGAAGTACATCGTCCAATATTCGTCGGATCCCGAAGAGGTAGGCGTGCTTAAGTCTGTCCACTCGACGATGAAATCGACGAGTGCCTGAGACTTGATTGTAGTACGGCTTGCAAATTCCAAGGAAAAGGGGCATAGCTCCATTGCCCATTTGACGATGCGCCCGTTCGCATCCTTATTGCGAATGATGTCCCCCAAAGGATACTCGGTCATGACCACCACACGATATCCATCGAAGTAATGTCTCAACTTTCGGGATGTTATCAATATGGCGTAGAGCAGTTTCTGAATCTGCGGGTACCTGGTCTTGGATTCGTTGAGTACCTCACTAATGAAATAAATTGGCCGCTGTACCTTGTAGGCGTGGCCCGGCTCATCGCGCTCGTCCACTATTGTAGTGGAAACCACCCGATCGGTTGCCGCGATGTAAAGTAGGAGAGTTTCATCTTCTCTGGGAGCAGTAAGTACCGGAGGTGAAGTGAGGTATTGTTTCAGCTGCGTGAAGGCAGCGTCTGCCTCCTCCGACCACTCAAACTTCTCGGACGATTTGAGCAGTTTGAAGAACGGTAGTCCTTTTTCTCCTAATCTTGATATGAAACGGCTTAGAGCAGCCATGCAACCGGTGAGCTTCTGGACATCCTTCACCTTTTTTGGGGGCTTCATGTCTAAGACAGCTTTGACTTTCTCCGGGTTAGGGCGTATGCCGTCGTAACTGACGACGTTGCCGAGCAGTATGCCAGAAGGGACACCAAAGATGCACTTCTTTGGGTTTAATTTCCATTGGAACGTATTAAGGGCTGCGAAGGTGCGTTCCAGATTGTCAACAAGGGTATGTGCTTCCTTGGTTTTGACAACTACATCGTCGACGTAAGCCTCGATGAGGCCGTCTTTTATCTCGTCGTTGAGGCAGGCCTGTATAGCGCGTTGGTAGGTAGCACCGGCGTTTTTGAGCCCGAACGACATAGTCGTGTAGCAATAGGCGCCAAAAGGCGTGATGAACGATGTCTTGATCTGGTCGTCCTTTTTGAGAGCGATCTGGTGATAACCAGAGTAGCAATCGAGGAAGGAAAGCAGCTCGCAACCGGCGGTTGAATCTACGACCTCGTCTATGCGAGGTAAGCCAAAGGGGTCCTTAGGGCAGTGTTTGTTGAGATCGGTGTAATCAACGCACATTCTCCATTCATTATTCTTTTTGCGTACAAGAACCGGGTTGGCTAACCATTCTGGATGATACACTTCTTTGATAAATCCGGCTGCCAAAAGCCGTGTAACTTCTACCCTAATTGCCTCCTTTTTGTCGCGAGCGAACCGTCGTAGCTTCTGCTTGATTGGTTTGGCTTTGCTGTTGACATTTAAGGAGTGCTCAATCAAGTCCCGAGGTACACCGGGCATGTCGGAAGGTTTCCATGCAAACACATCCACGTTGCCCCTCAAGAACCTGACGAGCGCGTCTTCCTATTTGGGATCTAGGTCGGCCCCGATGAGGGCCGTTTTGCTGGGATCGCCTTCGACCAGCTGGATCGTCTTGTGCTCCTTGGATCTGATGTTCTTGCACGGAGCCTTGAGCTCTGGGATCTCCAAGTGGTCGGCCGGGGTCTTCTTAGCGTCGAGCATGGTCTCGGCCATGCGAATAGAGAGGTCATGGGCCTCTGCTATTTTGAAGCTGTCATCCTCGTAGGTATAAGCTGCATATACGTTACCCCTGAGGGTTAAAACTCCTTTCTCAGTGGGCATCTTGAGCACTAGATACCTGTAATGAGGTATGGCCATGAACTTGGTGAGCGACGGTCGACCAAGAATAGCATGGTAGGTGCCATCGAAATCAGCGACCACGAAGTTGACGTAGTCGGTGCGGAAGTGGTCCGGAGTCCCAAACTGCACAGGTAGCGTGATCTGCCCGAGAGGTGTGGAGCTCTGTCCGGGGAGAATGCCCCAGAACTGTGCCTCGTACGGCTTCAGGTCCGCCTGGGCTATTTTTAGAGCGGGCAGGCTGTTCTTGAACAGTATATCAATGGAGCTGCCGCCGTCGATCAGTACCCTATCAAATTGAACCTTGTTGATACAAGGATCGAGGACCAGAGGAAAACGCCCTGGCTCGGGTATGGCGGCCCATTGGTCCTTCCTGCTGAAGCAGATTTCACGGTGAGACCACGGAGGAAGCCGCGGATCGGTGAGAAGGTTGTCGGTCTTTGCCACGTTCAAGCAAGCGCGGGCGAGCAGCTTGCGTTCTCGTTTGGTCTCAATGGACACCTTGCCGCCGATGATGGTGTGCACGTGATCAGTCGGCTTGACGTATTTATGACGAGGATCTGCATCGTCGTCGTCGTTGTCCTCGTTGCGCTGTTCCCCCCGCGTCGTTAAGCTTGTCGGACGTATCCGGAGCCTGTTGACGCGTATAGATAGTCTTGAGGACGCGGCAATTCTCCATGGTGTGGTTCGACTTGGGATGGAGCTGGCAGGGTCCTTTCAATGCTTTGGCGTAGTCGTCCTCGTAGTTTCGACGTCCGCTGCCCTTTTTCACGGTATTGACCTCGCCGTCGTCTTCCCGAGCGCGCTTGCTTCTGTAATCGTCACGGCGGTTGCGCCGCTGATTACGTTGATCACGGTGGTCGCGGGAGTCGTTGCGCTGGTTGCGATGGTCAAAATTGTCGTTCCGACCACGATTGCCGCAGTAATCGTCGCGGTGTGGGGGGTGGTCGGAGCGTGGAACCCTTGCTGCTTCTTCAACGATTATCTTTTTAGCGTCGTCAGCGTCCGCGTATTTCTTAGCGGTGGCCAAAAGCGCTGTGACTGATTCGGGTCTCTTCCGGAGGAGCTTGTCTCTTAGGGCGTCGTGGAAGCGGAGGCCGGTGATGAAAGCCTCGATTGCTTCATTGTCGGAGATTGATGGGACTTTGATGCGCATCTCCGAGAAACGCCGAACGTACTCGCGCAGTGGTTCATCCTTCCGATCTCGGATCCGCTGCAGATCGTACTTGTTGCCGGGTTGTTCACAAGTAGCGATGAAATTGTCGATGAAGGCCTGCCTGAGCTCCTGCCAAGAGTCAAAATAGTTCGCTGGCAAGCTAACCAGCCATTGGTGACCTGCATGACCAACAGCGACTGGGAAGTAGTTAGACATGACGTGCTCGTCGGCCATGGCTGAGCGGCACGCAGTTTCGTAGAGCATGACCCATAATTCGGGGTTTTCCTTGCCGTCGTACTTCTGAAGCTTCTCGAGCTTGAAATTCTTGGGCCATATGACTTGGCGCAGGTGTGGAGTGAACTGCTTCAGACCCGGCGGACCGTGGGCGGTGTCATACTCCATACGGCGATAGCTTTCATGGGATGCATGATCGTCGGCTCTCTGGTTGATGCGAGCGCGCAGATCACGTCCGCCGAGGTAATGGCGGAGATCGTTATTGCCATCGCGGCGATCTCGATTGCCATCTGGATTAGCCCTACGACCGTGGTTATCACGGCGATTGTCGCGGTTATCTCGGCGGTTGTCGTCTCGAACGTCGTAGCGGTTATCCTCCCGACGGCGGTTGTCGTCCCGACCACCATCATGACCACCGTTTCCGCCTTGACGGTTGTCTGATGGGTCGTTATTGCGCGAGCCACGTTGGTTGAGTGGCTGTGAGCGACTCGAGTATTGGCGGCTGTGGCTTGATTCGATAGAAACGGATGGGGCCCGGGCTTGATTCATCTCCGCGGTTTGAGCCATAGCAGCTGTCAGATAAGCTTGTATGTCATCATGGACTGCTTGGGTCTCGGGAGTGTTGGGCAACCGCTGCATTGTTGCCATGGCGATGGCCACGTTGGCGCTTGGGGTCTTGAAGACCTGTTTGTCCCCCACCCTATCGAAAGCATCGTTGAGGTCACGAGGTCGGAGTCTTATGCGTCGTGCCTCCTGGTCTGCTTCAACTTCGATTTGCCGGCGATTAAACCGGTCGATATTGCGTGCTTCGCGTGCAGTCTTTTCTTGTTCTATTTCGCCAACTGCTGGCGGCTCGTCGTTGCTGACAACGTGGATCAAATCCCCTCGTCTTGGCGGGAAAGGTGGAAATTGGGGGAAACCCGGGGCGTGGTCTGGTAGATCCAGATCATATTTGACGCCTTCATCTTCATGACGCTGAAGCTCGGTGTGGACAGATGCGTTGGATGCGATGCCGGATGAGGAGCTGGAGTCACCCTCTCGGACTGTGTGGACGGATCCTTCTTGATAATCTTCAATCCGGACCATGTTTACGATGTTGCATGGCTTTGGCCGAGATCGGTGGATAGAACATAGGTCCGAGCGGCGTCGTAGGTTGTACGCGTAGCTGGAGGCAGCGTTTCGCAGGCCGTAGGGCTGGACCTGGTGGTTCTCCGTCGGGACTTCGTACTCGCAGAGTCGGAGACCCATCGCGAAGGCTGGCTGGCGACGAGCGGAGTGCCCCTCAGGAGTAGATACGACCACAAGATCTGTTCCAAGCCGTGTAGGACGACTGGCCCGAGCCGGTCGGATAGATCTGTTGTGGGGAGCTGTTACCTGTTCATTAGGTTGGCTTTGAATCGTACTTACCAGAGCTAGGGTTTCAGCGAGTTTGATGCCGACCCGATCGGTGGAGTCGTGCAGGTTGGTGTCGTCGATCTGCTTTCCTCTGTAGCGGGGAAGCGGACGACAGGTTGTCGGCGTGGCTATGGGCGTGGTCGGAGCCAGATGTACCGTGGTCGGAGCCAGGTCCATCGTGGTCGGAGCCGTGTTCGTCGTGGTCGGAGCCGTGTTTACCGTGGTCGGAGCCGTGTTCACCGTGGTCGGAGCCGTAGCCGATGCAGGTGAAGTAGTCGTCGACGCGGGTTGGATCCACGCCTCCTCCGCGGTCATGGCGATAGAGACGCCAGGGCCGGTAGTCCAAGTGATCTGGCCGACGATGAACGTGAGGCCGTTGGGCGTAGCCATGGAGCCGGAGATGATGACCGTCTTGTTTGCTTGGAGAGCAGTACGCACACCCCCTACCTGGCGCGCCACTGTCGACGAAATATGGTCGGCAGTCTACCTAGGGGTATGCCCAAGGTAGTAGATTATCGGCAGACAGATGCGCAAGCCCCAAACAAGACGGTGACGCAAGACAGACACGAGGTTTTATCCAGGTTCGGCCGCCGAAAAGGCGTAATACCTATGTCCTGCGTCTGATTTGTATTGCTGTATGTCAATGAGAGATGTTTTTTAGAGGGGTCCCCTGCCCACCTTATATAGTCCGGGGGGCAGGGTTACAGATCCGGAAACTAATCCTAGTCAGTTACAATTGCCATATGTGGCCGGACAAGGATTCCTATTCTAACCGACCAGGATCCTGCTTGGTCGCCAAATCCATCTTGATTCCTTGTGTGGAACTCCGATCAGGTGAACCGAGCCGCACGTCGTTTTTCGGGTGGACTGAACCCATTGATCCGGGCCAGCCCAAGCTTAGCCGTAAGGGTATAGGGGTTAATATTCCCACAGCTTGCATCCACGGAGGATGTGTTGTTAGGACAAGAGATAATAGTGTTGAATTTGGGGACATGTTTGAGGATGTATTGATATTTTCTAAGTCTCCATCTTTGAGCTAGTTAGTGGACTGAGTGAAAGTAAGGTCAGGTTGGTCCGAAGGAGACGTGCATGTTAAGTTTGAAGGGATCATTGATGTTGGGTCGTGTAAGGGTCCACGCATCAAGAGGTTGCTCAAAATTAGAAGCGGGTCCGAATGGAATGATTACAAGGTAGTTGTATTGGCCTCCAAAGTGCGATCTTTGGATTTGGTGGTAACTAAGGAGTATGGCAGTAGAACTGAGAACATTGAAGCATGCCCATCATTTGATGTTCGCATAGAGAATGGTCGTTCACTAGAAGAGGAAATAATTTTGACACAACCATCCTCTAGCGGCACTGAAGGGGTAGGACAGGCGGAGGGTAATGAAGGTTGTTGTGACGGAGTTGGAATTGATCACGACAATTTGGGAGGCAGTGGTGATGACAATTATTGTAGTGATGATGATGATGAGTCTTATGGAGTTGTTGATGGAGAAGAATCTTTGGACGATGCTAGTGGTGATGATTTAATTATAGATGATATTAGTGAAGAAGCTGATCTTAGTGGGGAGGATGACTTTGGCGATGCTAGGGCTATGAACTAGTTTGATATGGAGGTAGCTGGAGACAATAAAACCTTTGGAGATGAAATAGCTGAAGACTTTGATGATGATTGTCCTGTTCGTCGTCTTGATGAAAGGGAAATAGAGATATTGAGGAGGGTGTTTCCTAGGAGGGATCCACTAGTTCCTAATTTCGAGGACCTTAGCCATGGGCATATGGTAGTAGTTGATGAAGGACCAAGTGATACAACAGTACCTGGTGGTAGTGGTTGCAATATCATAAGGAAGGGCATTTTGTTCGCTGCCATGGATCACATGAAAACATGGTTGCAAGAGTACTCCATTGTGCACAACCGTCCATACAAGGTCATTAATTCATGCAAGGCGTCAAGGTACACTATTGCTTATGAAGAACCAAATTGTGGTTGGAGAGTATGCGCCAGGAAAACAAAGGCAGGCGCATGGAAGATCACTTTAGTGAAGCAACCACATATTTGCGCCACGGCTGAGGCATAAGAGAACCATTTGTAGCTTAATTCTAGTTCATCGCTAGGCAATTATGCGCAGTGGTGAAGCATTTGCCAACCATTATGGTGTCCGCGTTGGTTGAGATCATCTTCCTGCGTTACAATTATTATGTCAAGTATAGGAAAACATGGAGGGCAAAGCAACGTGCACTTAAAATTATATTTGGAGATTGAGAACAAGCGTATGAGCGTCTTCCTATAATGTTGAATGCAATGAAAGTTGTAAATCCTAGGATGCACTTTGAGTATTTGCCTAAGGAGGGTGAAACGAGGAATGGGAGGCAAGTTTTTGGTAGAGCATTCTGGGCTTTTGGCCAGAGCATCGAAACATTCAAGCATTGCAAGCTCGTTGTCTCAATTGATGGCACATTTCTTGCAGGAAAATTTGAAGGAACAGTGTTTATATGTATTGGAACTGATTCAGAAGACCAACTTGTCCCATTGGCATTTGCCATTGTTCATAAGGAGGACACAGATAGCTAGTGTTGGTTCCTTAGAGTAGTAAGACAAGTGGTTATTGGGCCAGGGCGTGAAGTTTGTGTCATATTGGACAGGCATGCTGGCATTCTAAATGTTGTTGAAGAAGAGCTGCCATGTTATGGTCAAATACATTACCGGCAGTGCACACGACACCTTGCATAGAATTTGATAAGGCGTGATGGGGCCAAGGACAACTTCAAGTTATTTGAGGAGGTTTGCAGGTAGCATGAGGTTAGGTTATTCAATGAGAAGCTAGACGCCTTGAAGTTAGCCACAAATGATAGTGGAAGACAGTTCCTTGCTGATTTGATGGCGTTGAAGGAGAAGTGGACCCTTGCATATGACACCGGAGGTTGGAGATGGGACTTCATGACTAGTAATATGGCAGAGATGTTCAATAGTATTCTTAGAGGTTGTCGGGATCTGCCTGTGACTGCTATTGCCTCGTTCACGTTCTACAAGTTGAATGCTTGGTTTGTTACGAGGAAAAAACATGCGAGATCTCTATGGATAGCAAACAAACCTTGGCCATTGTTAGTATCTCAACAACTATCTTTCTCGAAGAAGTCTAAAACACAAAAAGAAGCATGTTTCGATCCTTCGAACAATGCATATGAGATTTTAGAGAGCAGTGGAACTAACATTAGTGGTGAAGACCGATGTGTTGCAAAGCACAAAGTAATAATCAATGAGAACAAATGTTCATGTGGGAAACCAACCATGTACCATAGGTCTTGTTCTCACATGATTATGGCTTGTCCGATTAGATGTGTTGATGCTGAGGTCCCTCCCCGTTTGGCAACTGAGTTCTCATTGAGAAACCTTATGACCACTTGGAATCTGCAGTTTAAGCAATTTCTAGACGAAGAACAATGGTCGTTGTATGATGTTCCGAAGTATGTGGCTGATCTTGGATTGTTTTGGAAGAGTAGAGGACCCAGGAGGCGGAAACGTTTCAAGATGGAAATAGACCGAGCTGCTAAAGGTAGATCAACAGCGAGTAAGGTCGGGACACATTTCGTAGAGGACACTCAACGTAACCGTTGCTCAAAGTGCCATAAGCCTGACCACAAATAGAAGGAAATGTCGTGAATTACTTAGAGAAGAGGTACATAATGCATTTGTTTCCTTAGTTGTTTTTAGGTTTGTTATTAGGGGTGTTTTTATCGGTACCATTACAATTCTCAAAATTTGGAGAAATGCCATTACTATTCATCTATTTTGAATCTTACCATTACAATTCTTTGACTCTTAGAAATATGCCACGGTGTACGCTAGGGAAAGACTTAGGCCCACCTACAGTCGTACATGGTGTCATTGTATTTTCGTATGGACAAAACTGCCCTTCCACCTTCCTCTCTCTCTGTATCTCACTGACATGTGGACCCCCAGGTCATCTCATTCCTCCTTCCTTCACCATTTTCGTCTCCACGTCATCTTCATCCCCAACTGCCCACCGTTGGCTCTGTCCTGCTGATCCGGGCATGCGCTGGCGATGGCTTCTTGCCAAGATCCTGTAGGCGTGCGGGCGAGCCGCCGCCGTGGCTGCGGCCATGTAGTCCCTGGCCCACTTGCGCACTCGCCCGCGGTGGCGCACCCGCATGTGAGCCCGCCGCGCTCGCTCGCCGGCGGTGGCGCCACAGCAGCCCCCGCGCACAGCCCGGCAGCGGATCGGCTGGCTCTAAAGGCAGCTCGCTCGCGCACTTGCCTGGCGGCCCGCTCGCGCGCAGTCGCCGGCCATGGCGCACTCGTACGGTGGCGGAGCAGCAGCGCGCATGCGTGAGCCTGACACGGCAGCCCGCCCGCGCGATCGCTGCCTCGCTCATGTTCGCCGACGCGAGGGGAAGCAGCGGCTACAGTTCGGCGGCGCTCGCTATCTCGCTCATGTTCGCCGGCGCGGCTGGGCACGGGTGGCACGAACTGCACGTACCGGGCCTTGTCCTCGACGGTGGCCACCTCGTTGACCAGCTCCGGCGCGACTCAAGCAGGACAATCCTGGGCAGGATACTGGTGTCGAGAAGGCCAGCCTCGCACTTGAGCGCGGGGTGCAGCCACCGCCACCGGCCGTGGAGCCTCGTCGAACGTACACGGCGCAGCAAGCAGAGGCAGAGCCACGATCGAGAGGGAGAGCGGTAGGGTGGCACCGGTGGTATCTCGATAAGCTCCTGCGCGGGCACGAGTCCGGCGGTGGGCGTCTGTGCGACAAGGGACGACTGGCATGCGGGCAGCGACTTCGAACTTCCGTGGGGAAGAAAGGAAGGAGAAGATGTCCCATGGGGCCCACATGTCACGTGCACATAGAAACAAAATGGTAGAAGGGCACTTTAGGCAATATGAGAATACAATGACCTGCTGATGGGCCCTACAGCGGGGTCTCAAGTGTACAAAATGGCAAACTTGAGAGATCAATTGAATTATAATGGTATGGTTCGGAATAGGTAAACTGTAGTGGTGTATCTTTGATCCGCAAAAATTGTAATGGTATCAATCCAAATATCTCTTATTATTAATGTATTTGTTAGATTTTGCTGCACTTGTTTATTTCACTGTTATATGTTCCCATATTTTTTTTTGTTAGTGGTTAGTACCTGAGCCTACAGTAATAGAAGATGATCAAGTTATATCCCTAAATGAATTAAATTGTAGTGATGAAGAGATCCGCATGCTTCGCGTTGCTCAAGCTGAATACATGATTGAAGCATTGAAATTGGGTGAAATTAAAACCGGGCAAGGATTGAATCAAGAGATGGGCTTAGCAAGGCCAGGTGATACACGATGGGAATCTCACTACAGAACTGTAATGCATGTTATGTTCTTGTATCCTTCAATCAAGAAAGTTCTCTTTAGCATTGGGAAGGAAAGTAAAGGGGCTAAGGCTAATGGGGCTCAAACTATGCTCACAGTTTTTAAGTCCTTTGAGTTTGTTTTTCTGCTACGCTTAATGAATGAAATATTTGGATACTCAAATGACTTGTGCAATGCTTTGAAAAAGAGGGAGCATGATATCGTAAATGCAATGGATCTTCTGGAGTTCACAAAGGTAGAACTGGATGTTTTGAGAAAAGATTCTGGATGACAAGAATTCCTTACCAAGGTCACTTCTTTTTGTGAGAAGCACAATGTTAAAGCGGTTGACATGAATGGGAAGTATATTCCTATACAAAGATCAAAGTAGTTCTATAGAGATGCCATTAATTATCACCAGTTTCATGCTGATATGTTTTTGGGTGTCATTGATAGGCAAGTTCAAGAGCTTAATAATAGGTTTGATGAGGTAAACACAGAGCTACTTAGATGCATGTCATCATTCAATCCATCCAATTCATTTGTTGCTTTTAATGTTGAGAACTTGGTTAAGCTTGCTGGGTTCTATCCACATGACTTTGAATTTAAAGAAATGAACCAGCTTCGTTTTCAGTTGCACCACTATATCAATGATGTTAGAAATGATGAAAACTTCAAAAATTTGAGAAGTCTAGCAGAGTTGTCTATGATGCTAGTTAAACAAGGAAAGGTTGCTCGGTATGAAATTGTTTATAAACTTCTCAAATTGGTGCTTGTTCTCCCTGTTGCAACTGTTGGTGTTGAGAGGGTCTTTTCTATAATGAATTTGATAAAGAACAAGAGAAGAAGCAAGATGGGATAGAAATATTTGAATGGTTGCTTGGTCACATTGATTGAAAGGGAATTCTTCATGCAAGCTAAGGATAAGGACATCATCGCTCATTTTCAAAGCATTAAGGATCGGAAAGTTGTCCTGTAGCTTGTAAGTTGTAAGCTTTGTTACCATTTTGATGTTTTATCCTCTATTTATTTCACATGTTGCCACTTTGATATGTTGATCATTAGTAGCCGGACAATTTCAAGTTGTGATCAATTTTATTAATCAATGATGCTGCCACTTAATTCTGTGTTATAAAACTATAATTTACGTTGTCAATTTTTTTTCTTGCCATCTGCAATTTTGAATACCCATGGTCCAAATCCTGTGCCCGCCTCTGGTGACAATGGCTTAGCAGTGCCACGAACCAAGTCGGGTCTCAGACACGATGCCTCCAAGGAGGGCACGCTGCCAATGGCGCCGCCATCGCTCGTCTAGGATCTAGACAGGGTTTTCACCTAGAGAACCCCGCGCAGTAGGGTCGTAGCTCCAACATGACGCCCCCAACGGGGAAGATGACATCCTAGGACGCCGCCGTCATGTCCACCAGCACGAAGGCCGGTGAGGGCTTTCGCCTGGGGTGTTGGAACCGATGGTGACCACCGAGTTCACGATCTTGGAGCTGGCTTATAGCCGGCCCGGCTCGTTAACACGAGCCTACGCTCCCACAGGTCCCAGGTCCACCGGAGCTACAACATATAAGGCCTTTGGGCCTTACTCAACCCAAAAGACTAGCCTTATAGGTGAGGGTTCTCCCACCTTATATGTTGTGCTCCCCCACCATCGCTACACGATGTGGGACTAAACCCCCAACAATCTCCCCCTTAGTCACACATCGGGGTGTGGGTTTAGCTTTTCTGACCTTGGGCTCATGATACCAAATGTTGGCGCCGACTGCCGGAATCTGCAGCTCGACGGTGATCGGCAACGACGGCGATCACGCGCACGACGTCGCTCACTCACTCACGCACGCGAACTCGGTGGATCTCAACTGAACGCAAGAGAATGGCGCTGCCAAACGTTGCAGCTATTCTGGTTTTTCTTTGTTGCCTTTTATTCATGGTGTATACAAGGTCTGAGACCCACGATCCCCCCGCCATGCGCGCTCACCTGTGCCGTGCCCGCCTAAAGCGCGAGAGCGTTTCGTACACAGCATGGCGGTGACCAAATCCTGGCCGCACCGTGGACACAGCACGGTTCTGGCTTCTACACCTCTCATCACACATGCAGCTAGCTATAGTTCAGGAAGTAAACATGCACTACTTAATTACATAAATGAATATGCAAGATCATGCACGGGATTATCTAACATATCACCCCCTAATCCCGCTGCACATCAACTACTCCCAGCTGCTGTTGTAGCTCAATGAACCTGACTTTGCCAAGTGCCTTCGTCAGGATGTCTGCCAATTGGTTCTGCGTGCTCACATGATCAATGTCAATGCTGCCATTGTCAACACACTCTCTCACAAAGTGGTATCTTGTGTCTATGTGTTTACTCCATTCATGATGAACTGGGAGAGCTATGGCAGACTTGTTGTCAACTAGGAGTCTGACTTTTGGAGCTTGAATACCGAGCAGTTCACTCAACAGACGACTGAGCCAAATGCCTTGACACGCTGCATTAGCACTTGCAATATACTCAGCCTCACAGGATGAAAGAGCAACTACCCTCTGTTTCTGTGACACCCATGTAACCAGATTCATGCCAATGAAGAATACTGAGCCACTGGTACTCTTTCTGTCATCTATGTCGCCAGCCAAGTCACTATCGCTGAAACCAAGCAGACTGGGTTCAGAGATTCCTGATCTTGTGTATCTGACTCCATAACTTAGTGTTCCAGCAATGTACCGTAGTATCTGCTTCACAGCTGCCCAATGACTCGCCCTTGGATTCTCCATGTGTCTACTGACAATGCCTACTGAATAAGCAATATCTGGTCTTGTGTTCACAAGATATCTCAAGCTGCCAATCACACTCCTATACTTTGTTGCATCAACTGGAGGGGATTTATCTTCTTTGCTCAGCTTCAACTTGTTCTCCATCGGGACATGGCAGGAATTGCAGCCTTCCGTTCCTGCTTGCTCTAAAATTTTCAGAGCATAAGAACTCTGACACAAAGTTGTTTCCCTCTCCTTCTGCCGACGTCGCGCGGCCGCTTGCCGTGCTCCTCCCGACCGCCGCACTCCTCCTCACCACCGCTCACTCTCCCGGCCGTGCTCCTCTCGGCCGCGCGCTCCTCCCAGCGGCGGCGCGCCTCCCGGCGTCTCACGACTTGCCGCCAGGCATCGCTTGCGGCAGCTTCGCGCTCCCCGTCGCCTCTGCGACGTCTGCACCAGAATGGATGGCCGGCACATCCCGTATCACCACCATGGTGCCACGAGCATACCTCGCACCCTCCGGCCCCACCACCATGGCGGCGCCGCAAAACTGCAGACCTGGGTCGCCGACGAGCAGCACCTCACGCCGGACCGGCCGCACTCCGTCCGCCACCGTTGGCTGGTCTCCTTCCCCCCCACAGCGCCACCTCGCCTCCGCACCGGGGGCCAGCCTCCACGAACCGCTGCTGCACTGAACTTGCCGTCTGCCTCCGGCCGTCGCAACACCGCCGCCCATGACGGCCACCATCCCGCTGTCGCCGTCGCTGTCCGCATCAGCGCCTCCAGCGAGGGTCTCCTCGAACGTGCTCCCCGGCGACATGCACGTCGTCGTCCTTCATCACCTCCAGTCCGTTGCGGCCGCCGCACGGACCAGCGTCCTCCTCGCCCGCCGCTGTAGCCACCTTTCTGCGCACCTCTCGGGGGCCGACCACCCACCCTCGCCCGCTCCCGCACCGCGCTCGCGGCCCACGCGGCGCCCGTGCTCCTCGTTGCCCATGCTCCTCGTCGCCGACGACTCCAACCCGGGGCGACGCGGCCGTGCTGCTCCGCCTCGTCGCATCCCGCCTCACAAGAGCGGCGGTCTGGTGGCGGTGACGCTCGCGCACGACCTCACGCTCAACATCTCCGTCGGGGTGGCCACCGCAGTCACCTGCATCCTAAATATCTCCGGCGGCCACGCCAACCCGGCCATCACCTTCGGCGCTTTCCTCGCCAGCCGCACCTGCCTCGTCGGGGTCTTCGTCGCCAGATCCGGCCTCCATGAACTCAAAAACACTTCCGAGCTGCCGCCGTCGCCCATGGCCGGCAGATCCACCGGAGCTGCCCGTCTCCCCGCCGGGGACAGGCGCCCGTGGTCGAGGGGAAGACCCCGCCGCCGCCGTCCTAGGGGCCGCCGCGGGCTTCCGGCGGCGGCGAGAGGAGGGAAGCGGAGGAAGGGGTGGTGGCGGAGGGGACGGGCGGTCGCCGCCCGAGTCGCCCGGGCGGGGGCGACGCGGGGGCTGGTGAGTCCGTTTTATTTTTTCAAATGAGTTGATGCAGTGGGACTTTTTCTAGTTGAAATGTTGCGTGCAACATAAGATAGATGTTACGGCGTTTTTTTTTGTGTGTATCTTTGTGCCAGAATTTTTTTTGATGTTGCATGCAACATTAACATATGTTGCGGTGGGAATTTTACTGGTGTTTCACCATCCGACGCTAGCATCCGGATCGGAGCAGCTCCAAAAATATTTTAAACATCCTGTCGGCCCACGAGAAGGATACCACTCGACACCAACTACCAAGCCACCAATTTATAAAGGGGTCCTTCTAGCAGGCTCTGCAACAACCAGGAGCAGCTGCAGCCTACAGACCTACAGAGCACAACTTGAGAGAAAGAGAGCATGGCCAGCAAGGTGTGCCTCTTTCTTCTCGCGTTCCTCAGCGTCGTGCTCGCGCTTGACAACCCCGTCGCCGGCGGCGGGATCAAGGCCACGTTCGCCGGCAGCCCGGAGTCTTGGTCCGGAGAGGCTGCGGTGCTGCGGCAGCTGCTGTCGACGAGGCTGGAGGATGCCGTGGCGCCGGAGCTCACCGTGGACCTGCACCTCCACCGCCGTGTCCTCGCCGGCGCGGTTGAAGGGTCAGCGTTGAGAGCTAACAGTCCGGCCTGCATAAGGTCGTGCCCGGCGCCTGGGGATCCGTATACCCGCCCAAGCCGGGGATGCCAGAAGAAGTACCAGTGCAGCAGCGGCTGAAGGAGCGTTCCTTGCATCCTCGAAGGCATGATGATCATTTGTATGATGTCTGCCTTGTTATTGCTCTAAGTGTCTTGTAATAATTTTGTGATTTCTTGCTGGGATACATTCTACGCAAAGCTGATTTTATATGTTCTATTGCTTTCAGTGTCTTGAAACCGTTTAGTTTTTTTGCAAGAATAAATTCTACGCGGACACATGGTTAATATGTGCCCATGTGATTAGTGTGATGAGTGATTATCAATGTGATTCGCGTCTTGGGTTGACAAGCGCAAGTGTACACGGAGGAGTGACCGTATTCACCGAGTCAAGATGGCGGACGTGCAAGTCGAGCGGAGGCTCTGGAAAGTTTGGCGCCCGGACAGTCGATGACAGCGGTGACACGTGTCGAGGAGCGGGGGGACGCGTATGGAGTACGCTACTCGCGAGCGGATTTGGTGGTTTGGGCCACAAAACCACCGGTGGACGGTTTTCGGGTTTGGGCCTCAAAACCCGGGCGAAGGTTCCGAGGAGGGACGGGGCGGCACGTGGCGGAATCACAGAGGTTGCATCGAGGCGAAGCAGATCTATACAGAAAGCGTGGCGTCCGATCGACAAAAGATAGAGTTAGACCATAATACCTTAGGGTTAGGTGGTTCGCTCTATTTATACGGGGGCAATTTGGGACTATGTGATACCCCTGTTAAATAAGGATGAGTGTGCCCCAATCACCCTCACCTCTTGCCATTTTATTTCCACCATTCTACGTTTCCCCTCTCTAGTCTCTGTCCCTCTCCCTAGAGTCAAGAGGTCCTTGGATGTTTTAGCACCATATCCGTGTAATTGAACCGAAGATTGTTGCAGGAATGGAGGCCCTATACTCCTCGTGTCCTCCGGGATTCGTGGTATGATCTCTTTGCGCAATTCTCGCTTGTGTTCTTTGCGTTCTTGTTTCTCCCTCTCCACCCCTTCTCACGTTTTCGTTTGATTCTTGAATTGTGGGTTGTTTTGAGTCAAACCGATTGATTTGGCATGAACTAGGACGTGAGTTGAACCTTTCCACCGAAAGGATTTGTTTGAAACCTTACGAGTTCATAGATCGGGGTGATTCAATTTTCGGAGTTGAAATAGTGGTGTTCTACGCGTGATCCAAATTTTCCGTCGATTGACAAATCTTTAAGCGATGATCTCTTAGGAGTAGCTTTCCTACTGCCTTGTGATACCTTGGTTCAATTTTGGTGGAAGTTCGTTTTGATTTGGTCGCAAATCGGGCAAATTTGTGTTCTTGGCGATTTTCGGGAGCTCTGTCCTGCAGACTGCGGACAGTCCGCGCCCCTCACCGGGAACAGTGAAGTTCGGGTGCCTGTATTGTGTTGCTTCAGCACAGGCGCGGACAGTCCGTCGCTGTAGTGAACAGTGCAGACCAGAACTGTTTTTCATAGTTTGTTTTCTGAGAAAATTGTCTGCGGACAGTCCGCAACTATGGTGAAATTTCTAGGCAGAACTGTTTCTCATCTTCAGTTTTTCTGAGTTTTGTCGGCGGACGGTCCAGAGCAAACCCCGAATAGTCCAGACCTCCTGCCGCGGACAGTCCACGCCCAGTCTGCAGACTGTCTGGGCCTGTGCAGTCTTCTCGACTTTGAGGTGATTCGTCGAGGGCTCGGCTCGGTTTGTTTCTTGAGGGTCCCGCTATGTCTATTGGTCATCGTCATAGACATCCAGCCACCTAGTTGGCTCGTGGATCTCTCTTCCCTCGTATGCTTGCTTTTGGGGTTTGATTTTGGGACAGCGGCTTAAGTTTTCGAAAGAAATTTGAGGCTTCTATTCACCCTCCTTTGGTCGCCTTTTTGTTCCTTCGTTCTAATCATTTCTATCGGCAATTATTTTTATGTTTTCGTCCAGCTTGTGTGCATAGTACATGTACATGCAAGAACAAGTATTGGTGAACAGATGCAGGAACCTTAATTCTGATGTATAATTGTAAGTATATCTTAGCGCGTTACAAAATCAGGGTGTGACTACGAGTGTCTAGCCAAGCGCAAAGCCTGCATATGTGTGGATATGCTCTTGTGGTACGGTGTGTGTTTTGGTAGATGATTGCTGTGTCGGTCTGGCGTATGGGCATAAACTTTTGGGCTCCGTTCGGCTTGCTAAATCTTGGTTGAAACTGGCTGAAAACACTGTTCTGGCAGAATTGTTGTGAGAGAAAAACACTGTTTCACTGATAAAACAAGCCGAACAAACCAAATATAAAGTAAGCCGAACAGGGCCTCGAAGTCCAATATGATATGTGCGAGCAGAGCAGGTAGCAAGTCGTGATCAGTAAAGCAACCAATCCATGAAATCCTCCTTTAATTTTGTTATGGTGGGGGAATCAAACCACAACTAAGTGGTTAGTGGGTACTATTATTCTTCAATCAGGACAACATGACCAAGGACAGGACACGGATATGGGCATGATTGCAAGGAGACAATATCACGAAACGATACAGGGAAGCAAAGTGCATGACATAGTTTTCAATTAGAAATTAGTTCAGATTATGAGCATGATGACACATCTTTCGTAGCTCATCAGCTTGATCTCATGCTGATCTCATGGACTTGGTCCATGGTGCACAAAAAAAAAAAACACCAAGGCCGTATAGATTCGCACAGATTCAGAGTGGGTTACGGCACAGGCCCACAAGTATTAGAGCCTCCAAAACTAATTAACAAATCTCCACAACTTGAAGGTCCACTCTCGTAGCGGTCTGTTAACAAATCTCAACAGCTCGAGCGCATCGTAACATATTTAGTTTCTATTGTATAGATAATAGTTAAAACGGATGACTACACCGAAAAATGTGATTCAGGTGATGGCGTCTACTCTGAGTATGGTTGGCGATGGGAATTCTCAAGTTGTAGGACAAAGCAATTGCTTGATGTTTCTGTCCCTGTATTCAAGATGACACAAAGTACGTCGCATTATTCTCTTATAATAAGTTATCCCACTCCCCAGTTGTGTCCACAAGATTGTAATCCTATAGCATGATTAATATTGAAGGTCGAGAGATAGATGGGGTTGCCACTCAAATTTGATACTACCTCAATATCAAAATATTTGTCGCTGTTAACTGTTAATCACGACGTTTGACCATTCGTCTTATTCAAAAAAATTATGTAACTATCATTTATTTTGTTTGTAATTTACTTTATTATCAAAGGTATTGTGAGCATAACTTATCTTTTTTTATATTTGCAATAATTTTTTGAATAAGACGAATGGTCAAAAGTTGTGAGAAAAATCAACAGCAACAAATATTTCGATACAGATGGAGTATATATATATATATATATATATATATATATATATATATGCTAACATGGTTTTCTGATGAAGAGCAAACATGACCATACAGGCCAATGTTTCTAACTCGTGCACTGTAGCAGTACTGTATCGTGGAGTCGTTTTGGATTTCGGGGCAGAAAATGAACTGAGAAGAGGTGGAGCCACGATTTCAAGCTTCTCCGGCTCCGTGCTATAGGTCAGAGCCGGAGCAAGGAGAAGCCCAGTGTCGGAGCCAGAGCAAGAAGAAGCCCCCTCCAAACGGGCTCTAAGTTCTGCTAGTTTTACCTTCTGACGCTGTTTGATGATGTGCATGAGATTCACCAAGCTATCGCAGGCGCATGCCCTATTATCCGCTACCATTTGTCGATACATTACAAGTTGCGTTATTCATCCAATGTTCTTTCTTTAAAACATTATTCAGCAATGTTGGGCGCAACACTCCTGCGCAATACTGTGCCTTTGGACCTCTATTCCTAAGTGTCCGGTGAATAAATTGTTCTCTAACACTTATAAGTTGTGCTACTCCACTCTTAACAAGCAATGTGGAACTATTCCCAACAAAAAAGCAAAGCATTAGAAAGTCATCGATTCATTGAAGAATCTAACTAGTATATATTTATGTACTTTGTTAGATGTTCAATTGAAATACTATTACGTTGGTACCCCATCCTTTCATGGTTGCTGTCTGTTAGGTGCACTGTTTGTGACTGAGTCGCTTACATAGCTATTGCATAAATAGCAGAGGGTCAAGTACTCTTCATAAACAAGTAGCTAGGTTCAAAATCAAGAGCATAACTATTGTTATATTCCAAGAGACCCGTAGTGAGAATGAGGGAGATATTGAAACAAACTCATCTACTTGTACAAGCATAGTTTGTGGTGTTTCGTAGGAATGGAAGGCGTAAGGAATGTGTGTTGTACTTGCACCATTGATGTCACTTACCCGTAGTGTAAAGAAACAATGGTTTACCACACGTCCCAGTGCCTTGTTATTTGGAATATAGTGACTTTTCATATGTTCACCTTTGTATTGTAGTTTGGGATAAGCTGTTGGATATGGATCAACAAAATATGTGACACTTTTACCTGTTTCTTGTTGTGGGGGTACGACCCGGATACCCACGGCAGACTACATGGGCCGCGCCGTTAGGGGTGGTCCAGCCCACAAGACGAATACTTACGATGCACGGTACTGCTCGGCGTGTACCGCAAGACGGTCAAAATCGATATCCTGAAGATGCTACGAGATCTGTTAGGATATGCTCGATCCCGTGATTCCTGTAATATGTTATTACTTGCCGATTATCTCTTAGATCTAACCGACTTATAACCCTACCCCCAGCTATATAAGGCGGGTAGGGGACCCCCTCAAAACACACGTAATATCATACGATAACTAATACAAACCAACAGGCCATAGGAGTAGGGTATTACGTCGCACCGACGGTCCGAACCTGTCTAACTCTTGTGTCTCTGTTGCCTTCTTGTTCTTGATTACGCGCACCTCTGCCGATAAATCTACCTTCGTGGGATACCCCTCGGAGGACTGCCGACGATATTCCATCGATAGTTGGTGCGCCAGGTAGGGTATGTGCGTGTTGTTTCCATGACAAACAAGATGGTACACTTTCCAAGCTCTTGGGTCATCAATGCCCAGCCAGATCTTTACGGTCGGATCGATCTCTTGGGTCATCAATGCTGACGGAGACGGAGACATCATCAAGCTAGTGCAGATCGATTCTGCGCCGACCACACCAACACCTGCAATAGCAGATCCGATCTCGGAACCGCCTCTAAGGTCGTCTTCACCAACAACTCGTCGTCTGCTGCCCCGCTACTCGAGGAAGCAGGTCGGCAATGATGATCTGATCGCATCCATCGATCAGGTCGGCCAGAATCTCGGCGACTGCCTCTCCCTCGCGAAATCGGCTCTAACCACTCTGGTTCAGCGCCGCCAACCCTCCGGTTCTGATCTATCAAAAGCCGATCGGGAAACTCCAGGGCTCATGGCCACCATCCATCAGGATGCCCTAAGGGACAAATTCGCCGACTAGATTGGAGACATCTATCCTCTCGCCAACCCGATCGCCGATAAGCGCTCATCGACTATCAACATGCTGTAGATCGGCCAACATTCTGAAGAATCCCTCCACACCATCCTGGAGGAAAATCCATACTCTGAGTCCCAGGGCTCCAAGGAGATTGTCGTCGAAACCGCTGCCGTCCAACCTCCTTTTCCACCCTTCCGTGGAAGCGGGAATTTTAATGTCAGCGTCGATAGCCCTCCGCGGGATGGAGAAACCAATGAGGACTGCGTAGCTTGTATCAACAAAAACGCCAACCATGTGCAGCGCCGAGCGAATGAGGCCGCCATTGTGCTAGCCAAGGCTGCTCAACAACTCAACTCGCAAGGGAGGCCACGCCCACTCCGCCGCAACCTCGATGACGAATTCATCAATGTCAATGGCCATGATGTCTCCAAGACCCCAAGCGCCAACTTGGTTGTGGCTGCTAATGAGCTCGCTCAGCTCGAACAAACTCTAGAGGTCGCCAAGGTCGCCGCAATGCTTAAAGCTACGCACTGCTAGGTCAATGAGATCTACCAGGATTAGGGGCCTTCCTACTCGACAAGCTCAAATTGCCGATCCGCAGCGTCAAGATCCAATCGTCGCCCCGGCAGAAGCCGTTTCACCGAGCAGCGTCATGACGATAGACAACCCCTCTAGGGGGAGCTAGGGGGAACCATGTCAACAACCCTCGTCAACACGACCAAGAAGTCGATCAAGATGTTCGGGCACACATCAACAACCTCTGAGATGCACGATGTCATATCGATAGGTGTCGTTTCTCTCGGCATGAGGAGGAGGTACGCTGACATCAAGAATACAAGCAAGAATTCGGTAATCCGGATGAAGCCCTCTAGCCACTTAATGCTCCCGATCCCAACGGTGACGATCCTGAAGGCCCCGAGCATTCACGAGAGCACTCCGAACACTCTAGTGGCCTCATGGATTCAAAATCACCGGGGTCGAGCCCTACGAGGGTCGAATGAACCCCACATAGTGGCTACAAGCTTACGCCACCACTGTGCGTGCTGCTAGGGGAGATACCAGTGTCATGGTGAACTATCTTCCTATCATGCTCATGTCGACCACAACGAACTGGCTCACGAGCCTCACCCTAGATTCCATTGAATCTTGGGAACAATTGAAGAAGGTCTTCACCGATAATTACATGGCTACGTGTACTTGGCCGGGCACCAAGCATGATCTGAATTGTATTTATTAGAAACTGTTTGAGCTCCTCCATAGCTACATCAAACATTTTTTCTGAGATGAGGAATTTTATTCCCAACATCACGGAAGCAGAAGTCATCACCGCCTTCGTTTGAGGACTCCATCACCGTGACCTCCACTCCAAATTCAATCGTAAGCTGCCAAAGGGGATTCACGAGATGATCATGATCGCCGATCAATACGCCAATGTTGAAGAGGCCAAAGTTTGCTTCAACGAGGATGCGGGCACTCACCGCTCAACTCGCCGCAGCGACGACCGCCCCGACGAACGATAACACGGTGATCGCCACTATGACAACCGCGGCCACCATCAAGACAATGGCCGTGATCATCCAGAAGGGTCTAAAGCTGGTCAGTATCGCCGCCGCTGACTAAACAACATCATCACCACCGTTGATGAACCTCGCGCCAAACGCAACTACGATGAGCAGTACAAGAAAATCCTCGAAGGCCCGTCCCCCTCCACAAGAATAGCAAGCACAAGATGAAGGACTGCCTTGGCTTGGCTAAGGAATTCCAGGCTAAAAAGAAGCCAGAGATCGCTGACCACCTGGGGGCATCAATAACGCCTTTTAGGATCAGGACAAAGTGGTCGCCACTATCTTCGGGGGCCTCGCCGCCATCGAGAATGGAAGAGATCAAAAACTCATCACCCACCGTGTGCTCGCTGTCAACACAGAAGATGCTATCACCGACCCTAGCTGTCGCCCCTGGTTTGAGGTCCCCATCACCTTCAGCAGGGCCGACCACTGGGTGGACATCCCTTAAATAGGGCATTTCCCCCTCGTTCTTGTTGCAACCGTCAAGAAAGTACTCTTCAGGAAAGTACTCATCGACGGCGGAAGCGCCCTGAACCTGCTCTTCCCCGGAGCCCTAAAGGAGCTAGGCCTTGGAGTAGAAGACCTCACTCCCTCTGACTCCTTCTGGGGGTGGTACCTAGAAGGGCGTCCCGATTGCTTGGAGAGATCACCCTCCTAGTATAATTTGGCATGGCTAGCAACTTCCGTGTCGAGCACATCAACTTATACGTCGCCGACTTCAACACCGCCTACCACGCCATACTTGGTCGGCCAGCTCTGACCAAGTTCATGGCCATACCACACTACGCCTATATGGTATTGAAGATGCCTTTGCCTGTAGGAGTTCTGGCTCTATGGGCCAACCTCTCCATCGCCTATGCCTACGAAACAGAGAGTCTCTCCCTCGCCAAAGCCACCGACCTCTCCATCTAGATGGCCAGTATGGTCACCGACGCCAAGACGGTGCCCGCCGATGACCTAGAGATCCTAGCACGGGAGCCTCCTTGTGCCTCCGCCAAGTCTAACAAAACAAAGGAGGTCGGCCTCGGCCTTGATGACCCCACCAAGACTATCAAGATTAGGGCTCATCTCGACCCTAAATAGAAAAGCGTGCTCGTCTCCTTCCTACATACCAATGCCGATGTGTTTTCTTAGAAACCTGCAGACATGCCAGGAGTACCACGGGAGAAGATCGAGCACTCCTTGAATGTCTCGCTGACTGCTAAGCCGATTAGGCAGAAGCTCCGACGATTCATGCTAGACAAGAAGGAGGCTATTAGGGTAGAAATAAAATGGCTCCTAGCATTCGGATTTATTAAAGAAGTGTATCATCCTGAGTGGCTGGCAAACTCAGTTCTTATTCAAAAGAAGAATAAAGAATGGAGAATGTGCATTGATTACAACACTACCCTAAAGACCCCTTCGATCTGCCTCGGATAGATGAGGTTGTAGACTCCACCGCCGGCTATGAACTCCTCTCCTTCCTCAACTGTTACTCCGGCTATCACTAGATATCTCTCAAAGAGGACGACCAGATCAAACCATCGTTCATCACACCTTTCGGCGTGTATTGCTATACCACCATGTCTTTCGGACTCAAAAACACCGGGGTGACCTACCAAAGGGCCATCCAGATATGCCTTGACCAACAGATAGGCTGCAACATCGAAGCTTACATCGACGTTGTGGTCGTCAAATCCAAAACCGCCGATAATCTCATCGCCGACCTCAAAGAAACGTTCGCCAACCTAAAAAGGTACCGATGGAAGTTGAACCCTTCAAAGTGCATCTTTGGAGTTCCATCTAGCATACTCCTAGGCTACATCGTCAGCGCCCGCGGCATCGAACCCAACCCTAATAAGGTCTCTGCCATTACCAATATGAAATGGCCGACCTGTGTAAAGGATATACAGAAGCTCATAGGGTACATGGCTGCTCTCAGTCGCTTTATATCATGCCTCGGCGAAAAAGGACTACCGTTCTTCAAACTACTCAAGGCCTTCGAGCGCTTCTCCTAGTTGGAGGAGGATGATACGGCCTTCGAGCAGCTCAAGTTGTTTTTAACGAAGCCTCCGATCATGACAGCGCCTCAACCAGATGAAACCCTATTGATCTACATTGCCACTACCTCTCGCGTCGTTAGCACAGCTATCGTCGTCGAGCGTGAGGAGGTCGAACACGCCTATAAGGTGCAACGTTCAGTCTACTTCATCGATGATGTTTTTAATGAGTCCAAAACTCATTACCCTTAGGTTCAAAAGCTGTTATACGTCATTCTGGTCATGTCGCGCAAGCTCCGCCATTACTTTGAGTACTACAAGATCGTCGTGGTCATAGAGTTCCCTCTAGGGGACATCCTCCATAACAAAGAGGCCAATGGACGCTTCATCAAGTGGGCAGCCAAGCTCGGCACTTATTCCATAGAATTCAGAAGCAGGCCGACCATTAAGTTGTAGGAGTTGGCTGATTTCACCGCTAAGTGGACTAAGATCCAAGAGCCCATCCCCGCTGCTTCCCCTGAGCACTGGATAATGTATTTCGATGGCGCCCTCAACATCAATGGTGCTGATGCTGGCGTTTTGTTTATTACTCCCACTAAGGACAAGCTCTGTTACGTCCTCTAAATTCATTTTCTAGCTTCCAACAACGCCGCGGAGTATGAAGCATGTCTCCACAGACTTCGTATAGCCGTCGAGCTTGGTGTCAAATGCCTCATGATATACAAATACTCCGCACTAGTCATAAACCAAGTCAACAAAGATTGGTCCTATTCTAGTGAGAAGATGGACGCATACTATGCCGAGATCAGGAAACTTGATGGAAAGTTCTACGGTATCGAGTACCACCACGTGGTACGAGACCAAAATCAACTCACTGACCACCTATCTAAGATAGGCTCTTCTCGCGCCGCGATTCCACCTGGGGTCTTCGTTCAAGACCTCTTTATGTCGTCTATTAAGTAAGAGAAGGAAGTTCAAGAAGTTCCCCCTACCGAGCAACTGGTACTTACAGTACCTTTGCCGGTCATAGATTAGAGGGAACAGTTCATCAAGTACCTAACCAGCGCCAATGTACCCGCCGACAAGACTAAAACTGAATGACTCATCTGACGCAGCAAGCATTATGTGCTGGTAGATGGGAAATTGATGAGGAAAAGCGCCAAGGAAGGGATACTGCAGAAGTGCATCTCCCAAGATGAAGGAGTGAAATTACTTCTCGAAATTCACTCTGGCTCCTATGGCAATCACGTGACCTCTAGAAACATGGTCGGTAAAGCTTTCCGAGCTGGTTTTTACTGGCCCACGACCATCTCTGACATAGAAGACCTCGTCTGACATTGTGAAGGATGTCAATTTTTTGCCAAGCAAATACACGTGCCAGCGCAGGAATTATAGACCATCCTAGCTTCTTGGCCTTTTGCATGCTGGGGACTCGACATGATCGGGCCTTTCAAGCCTGTGCCAGGTGGTTTTCGGTACATGTATGTTGCCATTGACAAGTTCTCCAAGTGGATCGAATACAAACTGCTTGTTTCGGCTACTACAAAGAAGGCAGTCGAGCTCTTCAAAGATATCATCCATAGATTTGGTCTATCGAACACCATCATCACCGACCTCAGAACTACATTCACTGGTCACCATTTTTGGGACTTCTGCGAAGACCGATGCATCTCCATCAAATACGTCTCTGTTGCCCATCCTAGAGCCAATAGCCAGGTTGAACGGGCGAATGACATGATCCTCGATGCCCCCAAAAAGAGGCTATACCAGAAAGAGGAAAAGCATCCGGACAGATGGCTCAAAGAGTTCCCAGCTATGGTTTAGGGACTGTGAACTCAAGCTAGTCACAACACCGGTGTATCCCCATATTTTTTGGTCTACGGCTTAGAACCCATACTTTCTGCGGACATTGCTTTCCGAGCACCTAAGGTGGAGCATTATAATGAAGAGCAAGACACAGCAACTCGGACACAGGACGTCAATAGAGCCAAAGAAGAATGCCTGATCACCTGCATCCACATGGCCAAATATCTAGAAGGCCTGCGAAGATATTACAATCGCAATGTCAAAGGTCGTTCATTTGCGGTCGGTGACCTCATTCTTCGTAGAAAGCAGAAAACCAAAGGGATGCACAAGCTCTCCTTCCCCTAGAAAGGGCCTTGCATGGTCAAAGAGGTTACCCGACTAGGTTCTTACCGGCTATGTGACATGGAGGGAGTCGATATCCCCAATTCATGGCACATCGAGCACCTTATACGTTTCTATCCTTGAAACGCTCTAGATATGTACTCTTCACTCCATAATGAATAAAGTTTTTGTCGCCATAATGTGTCTCTGGTATTTCTCCACATGATTGTTCTTCACGTATTTCTCCTTTTTTACTCGACGGTTTAATGGTCTCCAAACATGCTCCATGCGAACTCCACATTTCACCATCTGCCTTAAACTCCAGGTCACCGATAGCCACGTTCTGGCCTATGTTCTTTAGAGAAGGCCCTATCACCAACTTCTCCCTACACGTGCATGAGCTCAGCGCTCTGCGTCATGGGTGGTCGGCAGCGGCCGCTTGGTCATGCTTGTACTCCCTACATGTGCATGGGCTCCAGCGCTCGACATTACGGGTCACGAGCTAGCCAAGGCTGAGTACTCGATAAGGAACTAATTATCCAGCCGCAACTTATATCATATATAAATGCACTAAGAGCAATTAAATCGATACTCGATCGCCTAACAATATCTGACACACTTATAATGAAATAAGCAACCATCGCTTATATACAACATCACCACAACAAATCATAAGTTTTTTTCTATTGCACTTAAGCACTTTTACTGGTCGCCATTTTGTTTTTACAGGCACAGTCTATCTGGCCTCATCGCCCATCTCGCCGAACAAGTCGACGTTGCTCACCAACTTGGATGTCGCCTCTTCCACGACGTCCGCCAGCTGCTCTTTCTTCTCCAAGCTGGCTCCCCTCGCAAACCCTGATCCCACCACATCCAAGTTGATCACGGGGTAGTGTGAGCGAACTACAGCTAGAACATGATTGGCGACAGATCAGACGACATCCCGGTTGAAGCCTTTGAAGTTCTCCCAAGCTTTGCGACATTGCTCCATAAAGGCATCCAGGTGGGGAGGCCTATCTCCTGGCAGCATCACTGAGGGCTCCGGCAGCTCGTCGTCGATGCAGTCGAGCATGGGTTTGACCTCGACCACCACTGCTTCGAACTTGCGTTTCTACGCCTCTATTTGTGCTCCATACTCCTGGAATTATGCCTGGGCCTCCCAGCGATAGTCTGCAGTGACCAGAACAAACGCATTGGCACATCATCAAACTCCAACAACAAAATTTGAGTCTCTGGACTTGCCCTCCAGCTCCTCCATTAACTTTGTTGCCTGCTGAGCCGCCTTATCCCTCTCCTTGCGAAGCTGGGAGATCTCCTGGTGTGCTCAGCCGAGCTCTGTCTCTAGATCTGAGGAAGCCATATACCCACATAAGATCACATGCTGGCCAGCTACAAATTATACATGGGACTTCACACTAGTAAAAAAGGGCTTCTATTCTCGGCTGCCAACCCCCTTTATTCCCGGTTACGCAGCCGGGAATAGGAGTTCAGGAATAAAGGGTTACTAGCCAGGAATAGAAGTGGACCTTTACTCCCGGTTGGTGATACCAACTAGGACTAAAAAGGTAGCCACTCCAGCGCCTGGGCTGGCCCCTTTATTCCCGGTTGGTATTACCAACCGGGACTAAAGGGTCTTTTTTTTCTTTTCCTGCTTATTTCAATTAATGATTCTTTTTTGTTTTAATTTGGTTTTCGAATACGCATTATTTGTTGCAAAGTAATATACATATACACACGCATACTGTAAAGTTTTCGCTCGATCAATGCACGCAAGCAACACAAGTAAAAGTAAACTAAAACATAATATTACATTTCATCGTCACATGTAAAGTTTGCATTAATTGTACATTTCATCATCACATGTTCTTTGGATCAATATGAAATTTGGCTTTCATCATCACATATTTGGGTCATAGTAAAACTCGCCACCGGGAGTTAAGACCTGATCATTCAGAAATCCACCTATTGTCTCTTGGATTGCTTTGAGATGGTGTGTGTCCAGGATTTTTTTCTTCAACCAACGAGTCTTCAATTTGAGATATGAGATAAAGAAAAAGTATATTAGTATATATATATATGTATCAAGAATAATGATAAATAAATTGTATCTATCATGAATATATATATATATAAATATATGTATGAAGAATATATATATATGTGTACACTTACCCTTTTTTCCTCTAGACTAGTTCTTTTTTAGCACACTCTCATGAACTTGCAAACATAGTATCCACAGAGATTGGTCCCCTGGGGCTGCAGCAGAACCCACTTTACAAGAAAAAGATTTATCATCATCCGAGCATAGGAAAATTGAACTAAGGTAGGTATATAGTACTTACTTTGTATAGCACTACTTTCAGTGGCACTTTGCGTTTCATATGGTGATCCTGACAGACCTTTTCTCAACAACTACCAAATAACATAAAAAATATTTGGACCATTAATTTATATGCAGAGAGACTAGAATAGTTTTGCTAGTGAGACTGCAATTATCTCTGAATAATATCTATCATCTCTTGGAACTCTTTTTGCTCTTTTCTCATCGAGTCCCAGATGCCTAGAAGACCTTTCTCCAGATCGAGTTCCATCAATATCCAGTGTTCACTGCCATATCCATTAACACTCATTAATTAGCTCACAGGTACAGTGAACATATATATATATGGATACACGATCGTCGACATTATGAACACTTACCTGAAGTTGTAGGGGAAGAGTATACATTTCTTGTCACGTTGCTTCTCTAAGAACATCTTGATATTGGCCTCCGTTTCTGCTTTCCATGTTGGTTGGGGTTTAGGGTTTTTTAATACAATTTGTGGATCAATGAAACCAATATCAGTACACCCTCTCTTTTTGCACTCTCCCATCTCAAACCTACATCATATATAGAGTGAGGATAATAAACACAGACATGTATGTACGTAGCGACTTATTATTAATTAGTAGAAAGAATCACTTACAATAGCAGCTGATGAGAGTCTTATCAAGAGAGTTCCAGTGGACTAGTTGGTGTAATTCAGCTAACTCAATGTACATAACGTCATCGCCACGGAACCAATGGTCGTCTTTGATTCTGATAGAAATATAGAACTCTTTCCGGTGACACGCGTCGAGGTACAAGGTGTTTAGCTTGAACAATTGTGTACCTAGTTCATTGATGGTCTTAGAATTCCATAGACTCCTGCCATGCTCATATTTCTGCCATTCATCCGCTACCAGCACACTTTCGAAGAGGAAATCGCCAAGGTCGATACCTCTCATAGCATAAAAGTTAGCAAGTTCTGCCATATCCACTTCTTTATCAGCAGGTATTTCCATCATATCCAGCATATCTATGTTTGAACCATATTCATTAGCAATAACTAGAGGAGGGACTGATTGTAATTCTTGTTCTCCGAGTTGTGCAACAGTTTTCCCTGCTTTAGCAGCTTTCTTGATTATCTTGCTAAGAGTGCGGTCAAAGTCTGATGGTGGCGAGGGCTTACGAGCTTGCCGCCTCTTTTTTTGCTCACCTTCCACCATCCGCCTTAGTTTAGCTGGAGGTAGGTGGAAGTGCTTCTGCTCCTGCTGCTTCCTCTTCCCTGTGCCTGAGAAGAATGCTTCAACGGTTTTTTTAACCGCATCATGTAACTCCTCTTTACTCATTTCACCAAGCAATTTCTATGGAATTGGCCTTGGTTTCATGGGGGCCTTCTTGGTCGTCTACGCTGGCGGGGCAGATGGCTTATTTGTTTGCAGCCGTCTTCCCTGGTTCATGGGAGGAGGTGGTGGAACAGGCATTGGAGACCTTTGAGGTGGCGTTGGGGAACGCCTTGGAGGCGGTGGTGGTGGTGGTGGAGACCGTCTTAGAGATGGTGGGGGAATAGGCGTTGGAGACCTTCGAGGCGGCGTTGGGGAACACCTTGGAGGTGGTGGCAGCGGCGGTGGAGACCGTCTTGGAGATGGTGGGGATGCAGTCCTGTCTTCTACCCTGTCGTAACCGCCACCCAGAGCACTATGTTGGTCTGGTGATTGTACTATTGGACTTAGGTTGGGGGAGGCCCTGCTGTGTGCGTATAGAAGACAATGAGTCAATTGTTATTTAAGAGGCAATATAAAATTAATAAAAAAATTGTTTCGTTCACTTTCATCTGTACCTATTATGCGGCAACGGCTTCCCGTGAATATTGATGTAGCGCTTGCGCCATGCAATGAATGACTTCTCTGCTTCTCCCACGGTCTTCTCCCCATCACCTCCATGAATGTCAAGAGGCACATCGCTAAAACCTTCAATAGCTTTATCCACCGAGACGGTAGCATATCCAGCTGGTACTACTGCCCCATGGATTCTTGGTGTCTTGGTACTGTCGATAGGGTTTACAACACCAATAGCCACCTTCACTGTGTCATTATCTTTTGGAATGTGCAGCTCACATGATGTAAAAGGTTCAGTAACGTCATCCACGGGGAAGCGTAGCTCTGCATCTTTTATGGCATCAGGTAGCTCCGTAGAAGCACAACTGCTTCTCAACTGATCGGAGCTAATGTTGATTCCCAGAGCTGTTGTAATCCCGTGGGCACTCGTATTTGCACTTGCCTTGTGACTTCCTCTTGCATTTTCGCTTGCATTTCTTTTTCTCGCATTTGTGATTCAAGCACCGCTTCCCGTGACTTAATAACATATTGCTGCAAGATGTGGATCCTCTCTGCCTCCTCATCCTTCCATCTTTGGCGGCTTCTGTACAAATCGATCCATTTAGGGAAACCTTGCACCCACGGAACGACCCCTTTGCCTCTAGTTCGTCCACAATGCTCAGCAGTCCCGATGGAATATGTCAGTTCATCTTTCTCTCTGTTGGGTCGGAACAGTCCACTATCTCTAGCTTTTAGAATTTGAATCAACCTTTCTGTTGCTCTTTTGAGTTTTGTGCCATGGATGAGCTTCCCAGTGACTGGGTCCAATCCTCCCCCAAGACCTAAAAACCAACGCTTTGTGCGTTCAGGCCACGGTGCTGATTTAGGTATGACCCCCTTGGCAAAAAGGTCTGCTTCCATTTTTTGCCACTTGGGAACGGAAGTCGTGTAGTCACCTGATCCCATGTTATGGTGGTATTGCTTTTGTCTGGAATTCTCTTGGCTCCTTCTCGCCCGTTCCACACCCTCTTCTGATGTCTTGTACTATACAAATTCCTCCCAGTAGGGCCTTGCCTTCGCGATTGGGCCCTTATCATTCCAATTTGGAGTCTTGTTCTTCTTGACGTATGATTTGTACAGCTGCTTCTTCCAAGATTGGAATTGGGTGGCCATCTTCTTCATTGTCCAGTGCCTAACTCGTTCTGTCAACCTTTCATGGGTGACGTCTTCATGATAATCATCTATTTGGAGCGTGAAATGTGCAAGAACATCTTGCCAAATCAGCTCCTTGTCCTTATCAGAGACATAACTAATATGAGGAGCATTGTTATTTTTTCCATTCACGGGCATTGATCGGAAGCTTGTCCCTTACAAGGTACCCACAGTGGTACATGAATTTCTGTGCATATTGTCCTAGTGGTTCGCCTATAGCCACGTTGAATTCTGAGATGATGTAGCGGCCTTCCAATGGCTTTTTGGCCCCTCGAACATTCTTTGTGTTCCCCGTCGTCGTCGTCGATCCAGACGGCTATGTACGCATAGAAACACAAAAAGTATTATAAAACGAAGGTCGATCCAGTGGGCTACATGTATGCATAATAAATAAATGAGAGCTAGATATTGAGAAATATATACCTCGCTGGAATTATCTTCATGAATAACTTCCTCAACAATATGATCGAGATTCAAGTATTGACTCTCGTTGTCTTCCTGCTGGTCATTATCAACATCGGCATAATGTTCAGTGCCGGCGTTGCTAATATCCATCATTTCCGCCTCCAGGTCATCGTCTCTCGGGTCGGCCATAGAGAGCCTAAACAATTATAAAACAATAATTATGCAATTAGGGTTTCATAGACATTTCATAGATATATAATTTTTTTCATACTCCACAATAGATTTTTTCCTAAGTAAAAATTATACATGTCATATATATAATTTTAATGGATTACATATATATAGGGTGGTTTAGGGTTTAGCCATATAATTTCATACACATTTCATAGATATATAAAAAATAAAATTTATAAATAATTATATACTTATTGATGATCGGGGGCGGTGGTGCCTGTGCGGGGCGGCCGGCCAGCATCGGTGGCGGGGAGGCGAGTGCGGGCGTCGCGTGGAGTGTGCCCGCGGGGGGCCACCATCGGTGGGGAGGCCGGTGGCGCGTGGAGGCCGGCGTGGGCCGCGACGAGAGGCGGCGCGCACGGGGCGTCGTGCAGATGCTGGCGAGAGGCGGCGCGCGGGCGTCGTGGAGTGCCCGTGGGGGGGCGTCGTCGGTGGGGAGGCGCGTGCCGGCGTCGTGGAGTGCCTGCGGGGGGGGGGGGGCGCCGTCGGTGGGGAGGCCGGTGGCGCGTGCAGGCCGGCATGGGTGCCGCGGCGAGAGGCGGCGCGCGTGGGGCGTCTCTCAGGGGCTCCTCCGGTGACGGGCGCGGTGTCGGGGGCTCCTCTGGCGAGGAGGGTGGCGTCGGGGTGGCCGGGATCCACGATCTGGTGACGGGGAGCCGAATCGGCGGTGGTTGGCGGTGGCGCGGCTCGCTGATGACGATGAAGTCGAAGACGAGAAGTGAGAGGAGGAAGAGAAGGGAGCTGGCGTATACAGGAGAGGGACCTTTAGTCCCGGCTCCTAACACTGCCCGGGACTAAAGGTCACCTTTAGTTCTGGCTCCAACCACCAGCCGGGACTAAAGGTCCATCTTTAGTCCCGGCTCCAATAACTAGCCGAGACTAAAGGTCCTTTAATCCTGGCTCCAACCACCAGTCGGGACTAAAGATAATTTTTGGCAGGCCGACAAATGCAGCCCACCTTTTGTCCCGGGCCGTGATCGAAGCCGGGACTAAAGGGGGCTGGAAAATTCACTTCGCGCCACTTTTTTGGTTGGTTAGTGTATTATATATATTTCTTTTTATTTAAATGTTAAATTCTTATTATTTGCTTAGTAAATTAAATACTAGGCATAATATTTTTTTAAAAAAAGTAATAAAATTTATTTTGATTTTCTGCACACAAGAAAAATATGTGACCTAAACTATTGTCTTTTTAATTATAAATATTGAACATAATGCAACTAATAATCACTATTTTTGTTAATGCAAAAATATAGACTTTAATTAAAATCATTAAATCTATTGGTTTTCGACAGAAAATTTGTTTTCACATCATTTTAACGTAAATCTTTAAGTTCTTCATCAATAATTGTATAATTAATCGATGAATTCGCGCGGAAATTCAATTAAAGTGCTAAAAGCACCAAACCAGCTCAGAAAAATCTCAAACTTGGCGGTGGCCTCACACAGGGCATTTGCAGTCTTGAGAAAAAGTTTGAGACCAATCCGGCACTGGAAAGCACATGGACCTCAGAATCCCAGAGAACCTCGGTGTATAGATAGGGTTCGACGAAAGATTCTATATACCTCTGTGAAGCACGTCGACTCCGCCTATGTCGAAATGGCTTGAAATTTTTTTGGTAGTCATTTACCCCCAAAATATGGGCCCACACAAGATCTTAGGTTTTTCTGATAATTATTTTTATTATTACATTTTTCTTTGTGCCGCGTGAGACGAATTACGGTGAATTATAGATTGAAAACACTAGAATTTTGCGTCGACCTCCACAGAGATTTGTCACCTAGGGCACAAGAGACCATTTGGCAAAGTTTGGCACCATTCTGGATCTTTTCGGGGGTGGACTCAGTTCAACGTATAATTAATCGGTGACTTCGCACGGAAATTCAATTAAAGTGCAAAAAACACCAAACCAGCTCAGAAAAATCTCAAACTTGGCGGTGGCCCCACACAGGGCATTTGCATTCTTGAGAAAAAGTTTGAGACCAATTCGGCACTGGAAAGCATATGGACCTCAGAATCCCAGAGAACCTAGGTGTATAGATAGGGTTTGACGAAAGGTTCTATATACCTCTGTGAAGCACGTCGACTCCGCCTATGTCAAAATGGCTTGAAAATTTTTTGGAAGTCATTTACCCCCAAAATATGGGCCCACAAAAGATCTTAGGTTTTTCTAATAATTATTTTTATTATTACATTTTTCTTTGTGCCACGTGAGACAAAATACGGTGAATTATAGATTGAAAACACTAGAATTTTGCGTCGACCTCCACAGAGATTTGTCACCTAGGGCACAAGAGACCATTTGACAAAGTTTGGCACCATTCTGGATCTTTTCGGGGGTGGACTTAGTTCAACGTATAATTAATCGGTGAATTCGCGCGGAAATTCAATTAAAGTGCAAAAAGCATCAAACCAGCTCAGAAAAATCTCAAACTTGGCGGTGGCCTCACACAGGGCATTTGCAGTCTTGAGAAAAAGTTTGAAACTAATCTAGCACTGGAAAGCACATGGACCTCAGAATCCCAGAGAACCTAGGTGTATAGATAGGGTTCGACAAAAGGTTCTATATACCTCTGCGAAGCATGTCGACTCCGCCTATGTCGAAATGGCTTGAAATTTTTTTGGCAGTCATTTACCCCCAAAATATGGGCCCACACAAGATCTTAGGTTTTTCTAATAATTATTTTTATTATTACATTTTTCTTTGTGACGCGTGAGACGAAATACGGTGAATTATAGATTGAAAACACTAGAATTTTGCATCGACCTCCACAGAGATTTGTCACCTAGGGCATAAGAGACCATTTGGCAAAGTTTGGCATCATTCCGGATCTTTTCGGGGGTGGACTCAGTTCAATGTATAATTAATCGGTGAATTAGCGCGGAAATTCAATTAAAGTGCAAAAAGCACCGAAGCAGCTCAGAAAAATCTCAAACTTGGTGATGGCCCCACACAGGGCATTTACAGTATTGAGAAAAAGTTTGAGACCAATCCAACGCTGGAAAGCACATGGACCTCAAAATCCTAGAGAACCTAGGTGTATAGATAGGGTTCGACGAAAGATTCTATATACCTCTGTGAAGCACGTCGACTCCGCCTATGTCGAAATGGCTTGAAAATTTTTTGGCAGTCATTTACCCCCAAAATATGGGCCCGCACAAGATCTTAGGTTTTTCTAATAATTATTTTTATTATTACATTTTTCTTTGTGCCGCGTGAGACGAAATACGGTGAATTATAGATTGAAAACACTAGAATTTTGTGTCAAAATACGGTAAAATAAAACTTAAAACTTATGTGTGAAAATTATAATTTTCCCCTAAAATCTAAAACTATTTTTTCAACAAAAGACTCTAAAAATTAAAGTATACTTAAGAAAAGAATATAAATGAAACTAATAAACTAAAACTATTTGTTTTTTTAATAACTACTGGCGGAAGCTTTATTCCCGGTTAGAGGTTAGAACCAGAAACAAAGAGCAATATTTATTCCCGTCTAAAGCCTTTAGCCGGGACTAAACATTTTAGTCCCGATTAGTGGCTGTAGCCGGGACTAAATGTCGATCTTTAGTCCCGGTTATAGCCTCTAACCGGGACTAAAGGTTTGCCTGCCGAGCCAGCAGCGTTGGGCAGCGACCTTTACTCCCGGCTCGAGGGTATAGCCGGGATTAAATCTCCTTCACTCCTGAGTTCAAAAAATGCCGGGAGTAACTCCGAAAATAGTGCTGAGACAAAAGGTCTGTTTTCTACTGGTGTCAAACATACCTTTTATCTGGTTGGCAGCATGACTTAACTGCTCCTAAAGGAGGCCTTTCTGGTATTCAAGGTCTTTGTTATTTGACTCCGCCAGATCCCGGTCTCGTTGGGCTCTACGGACGTTTTTCTCCCAATCTTGAATTGACGGCTTCAGCTCCTCGTTCTCGGCGGCTAACGGCTCCATTCTCTTAATGATCTGTTGGCGGTGCTTTGCCGTTTGCATTATGCTCTGCAAATTGCAAAGCAAAAGAGAGTCACGGCCACATCCGAGCATGATAAGCGGGTCTCTTGTTATTTACCTCAACCCTTTTCATGGCGACGCCGAGAATGGTTTGGAGTTTCTTCACCTCCTGCGCCGTGTCTTCCTCTTCTAGCACCACTACTTCATCCCCTCGCCGATGAAGAATTCTGACGCCTTGAGGTTGCACGTCCTCACGCGTTATAGCTTCTACCCAGGGATGAAAACGGTACGGATATTTTCCGACCGTATTCGAAACTGAATCCGTTTAGAGGGTTTGAGATCTGTCCATATCCGAGTCCGGATATCCAATATCCGGTACCGCATCCATATCCAAATACTCAAATCATATATTTATGATGTCGATATCCAATCGTATCCTATCCGACATAGTTGACACTATCCGTATTCGAATCCGAATTCGGACAGAAATATGAAAACAAATATAATATCGGTGATATCCGTCCGTATCCGATCTGTTTTCATCCCTACTTCTACCTCCTCCTCGTCTGTGGGTGCGGGCATAACCCTCCGACGATGCTGCAGCCAAGGTTTTCATTATCGGAAATAAAAATTTATCGGAGGTCATGGATAAATAGGATAAGCAAGATATATCGGAAATATCGGACCAAATTCAAAAAAAAATTCAAATTGTTTTAAAAAAATTCCGTAGAATTTGACTTAAACTATTCATAAGTTATTAAACATCATTTGTTCACAGATAAAAACAAGAATAAAACATTATAGTGTGGGATTATCGCACGGTTGAATTTGGGTTGTCTGTGTGGAAGCAGGAAAGAAGGAAAAATTTTGGCCGATGTCAAATTTTATCGGACCCTGTGGATAGAAAGGAAATTTTGAAAATTTCTGTGAATTAGCCGGACGTGGCTGCCGAGCTCCATCGCCCCCGACGAACGTGGCGCTTCATTTTTCTCCGATGCCGAGGGTCCCTGCTCCTCTCTGTCCGGCGCCGGGCAAGCATGTCTTGGTCCCCCTTCACTGGGGTTGGTGGGCGCGATGGGTGGCACTAGCCAAGGTTTTCATTATCAGAAATAAAAATTTATCGGAGGTCATGGATAAATAGGATAATCAAGATATATCGGAAATATCGAACCAAATTAAAAAAAAATCAAATTGTTTTAAAAAAATTCCGTAGAATTTGACTTAAACTATTCCTAAGCTATTAAACATCATTTGTTCACAGATAAAAACAAGAATAAAACATTATAGTGTGGGATTGTCGCACGGCTGAATTTGGGTTGTCTGTGTGGAAGCAGGAAAAAAGAGAAAAATTTGGCCGATGTCATGAAAAGGGTTGAAATACTTCCTCCTCAACCCTGTGGATAGAAAGGAAATTTCAAAAATTTTCGTGAATTTCGACTGATAAAAAAAACCTTGGCACTAGCACCTCTGTTGGCGCATCCCTGGCAGATCCGGTGGCTGGCTGCTCGGCCGTGCCGCCCGACGAATCCAGACGCTCAGCCACCTCCGCACTACATCAACAGTTTAATTTACCACACCAAGAATTCGAGCTTCAGTTACTCCTCTTATAAACAAGGACTGGCTACTTACTAGTTGGACTCCCGATGTGCTGTTCGGAAGTGGCGCTTCCTTCCCCGAACTCCTGCCCTCCACGTTCCTTTTGGGATTCACCTTCGCCATCTGAGGGGTGGCAGCTTCGGTCTCTGTGGTCGTCCCCAACCGAGAGCAGGCTCGAGGACTTCTTCAGTAGCACCGACGGCGCCACCCGCTTCTCCTTCGGTCGCTCCGACACCTGCGGATTCCATAGGGGCCTGGGTGGTCGGCAGTGGTAGTGTCCGCACGTCGTCGTCGTCCGACCAGTCGGCCACCATCACCCTTAGGGGCCGAGGAGGAAGTATTTCACTGATCTTAATTCCGCCCGACCTCTGGAAGGTTGACTCTAATATCTTCCTTCTCTTGCTTCTCGGATCCTCCTCGGCGATCCGTTTGCCGCGTGCTTTCTCGGCGGCTTGGGTAGCAGCGGTGTTCGCCACCTCGACCTCCTCGGATGACGAAGAGCTATCGTCATCACCTTCTGCAAGCTGAGGGCTGTTTGGCCGCGCGTCCACAGCAGTCGGCCACTCAGCGTTCGGGACGCCCAAGAAGAACACCACCCGGTCCTGTCCATTGATCTTCGGCAACGACAATCAGTGTTTTGCATCAGTTACGTACAGCCGAACATTGCGGTGAGCGTGTTTTCTTTAATATGCTCATTGGAGACGGGAGAGAGAACACAGGAAGAAGACGGGAGGGAGAACAAATACACAGCATAAGCACCAGTGTTGACCGGAGCTCAGGAGATGACAAACAGAACTCTCTCTCTCTTTACTGAGATGCAGTGGCAAACTATATATACAACTATATCCATCTAGTCCTAGTATAGCTGCAATGCTGCTACAGTGACTAGATGTGACAGCAGAATTGACTTTGACGTCTACCCTGCTGTGGCTACAGTGCGGCAGGAGAGTCGTTCAACACCTGCCCCTGCTGGGATCAAGTGGGCACACTTCACCTTGCGGTGAGTGTGTTTTCTTTAATCTGCTCATTGGAAGACTCTGTGCCTCCCGAAGTTGAAGGAGATAATCTTCCTTCCTCGTGATCGGACTCTAAGTGGGCACACTTGATCCACAGCGAAGAAATTTTTGATTTTGAACTTGAGCTCCTTACATCTTTCTAGCAAGCCTTACTTGGGTAAGCCTAGACTTGGCCGAACAGTTAAGCTGGTCGGCTATGGTCAACAACTGCTCAGCGACTTATTAGGGTGGTCGGACTATGAGTCTAACTGCTCGGCTTTGTTGACACCTGCTCGGATAAGCTCAAGACAACGTTGCACAGCGGATATAAGGCGATCGGGGACTAGCTGTGGGGGGTACGACCCCGGATACCCACGGCAGACTACATGAGCCGTGCCGATAGGGGTGGTCCAGCCCAAAAGACTAAGACTTACGGTGCACGGTACTGCTTGGCGTGTACCGCAAGACATCAATAGCGATATCCTGAAGATGCTACGAGATCTGTTAGGATATACTCGATCCTGTTATTCACGTAATCTGTTATTACTTGTCGATTATCTCCTAGATCTAACCGACTTGTAACCCTACTCCCAGCTATATAAGGCGGGTAGGGGACCCCTTAAAACACACGCAATATCATACGATAGCCAATACAAACCAACAGACTATATGAATAGGGTATTACGTCGCGCCGACGGCCCCGAACCTGTCTAACTCTTGTGTCTCTATTGTCTTCTTGTTCTTGATTACGCACACCTCTACCGATAAATCTACCTTCGTGGATACCCCTCGGAGGACTGCCGACGATATTCCGTCGACACTTGTGGCTAGGTTTTCAAACTCTAGCCGTAAAAGTGGAGGCCAGGTCTATGCTTTCTTAATTCTACTATGCATGCACTAATTTTTTAGAATCATAAGTTTTTTAAATAGCTGATTACTAATAATTGAAAGAATGCATGTAAACTTTGCTATTTGCTGATGTACATGCTTAACCTGCATTGAAAGAATGCATTTTTTTCTAGCAGAATCCTTTCATACCACAGAATATATTCATCAGTACAGGGGATAATTTGAATTAAAAAGAAGTTTTAAAATATTGTGCTAAGAAATAGCTTTAAATTAAAATAAAAATATTGTCAGAAATGTGTAGCTAGGGCCTCTAGTTTTTGTCTCTCCCTTTGCCCCCAAAGTTCAGGACGGGCCCTGGTGGTTGGGGATCACAATCTTAATAAAGTGGACAGCAAATTCATTCTCCATGATAATTCTGTAAGTTAACTCCACCAAATTAATTTAAATTTCCCACTTTTTTCTAGATATTAAGTTTATTTTATCGATGTCTTACTTTTCAGGATTGTGAGCAGGGATTCAAAATCATGACTGACATAGGATTGGCCACAACGACATTTGTTAAAAAACAAAAGGTTCCGGCTGCATATGTAGAACCCAACAATGCTGCTATTTAAATCTGCACCTCTTGTACAGCTAAGGAACTTTAATTTGAACCAGCTTCAGCACCATAACTTTCTCCTGTAGAAGATCAGTACTCATAACATCTTTCTACAACTATGCCCAACCATGAAAGTAGTTGATCTTTCTATGATTATGGTGGCAAAAAAGGAATGTGATGCGATCAGAATTCTTATATGGTTTACGACCAAGTATTACGCTTTCAGTCAGTCGATGCATATCATGTTACATTGTTCTCAGATGAAAACTTGTGCTGGTCGGTGTATCTCAACATGATTTTCCTCAGACAGATAATCAACATGAAGCTCAAGTTAAGATTGTGGCATTGCATCCTTATTCTACATGCAGCCCTAGCCTGGTTCCGGCTTGCTTAAGAACAAGCATTCCCATAGACGTACCAAAATGGTTAGTTAACTAGTAACTATGGTGCCATTATTTTGGTACACGATTGTAGGACCATCATCTCTGGAGATGAGCAAAACGATTGTACAGTTGTTCATAAGGGAAATATGTACAGAATAATGAAGCACGACAACATTAATCAGTGGATGAGGGGCATTTACATATGTACATATTTGACTCCATTAATTATTCTTTTGTATATTTGTTCTTGTATTAGAGGCTAGAGAAATCTTGAGCATTCCATACATTTTCCATTAAAATGGTCTCCCCCTGAAATGAAAAGAGAGATACAGAGTCTATCTAGGCCGACGTCTCATGGTACATTTTTATAAGCAATGCACTGGCTGGTTGGTGAACTGTTTTATGAGGAAGTAAATCACCCTTTCTATGTTGGAATTATGAATAAAAGCACTAGAGTGCAGCATATAAAATCAACGATGGCGGCACACAGCTGATATTTCAGTTTATATTGGAGAACATGATGATGTCAAATCGCTCAAATAACATCATAGATGGTAGCTATCAGGCATGGAAGGTTTTGGGAGTCTGTCGTATGCCCTATCTGTTTGGTTCTGTACAGTAATGTCCGTATGGGTACGCACACCGAGGAAACATACCAGGGCTCAGACATTGATGTCTGCAAGTCTGCTGCTCTGAACCTTGTAATGTTCAGGTCCCCTCACTTGAATTGATCTTCTAGTGTCCGTGGTTCCTAGGTATAGCATCACATAAAAACAATATTTGACTTAAAATAATTAGGATGGGCAGGTGAACGACCAAAACAGTGACCAGAGGGGTGAATGAGAGCCTCAAATTTCTTTAGAAACCTTGGGCCGCTATCCAAAATCAACCCCAAAAGTAAGCACACGAGGGAAGAGAGATCCACGAGCCAACTAGGTGGCTAGATGTCTATGACGATGACCAATAGACACAGCAGGACCCTCAAGAAGCAACCGAGCCGAGCCCTCGACGGAACGACCCAAAACAGAGAAGACTGCACAGGGCAAGACTGTCCGCCGGCCAAAACTTCGAAAACAGAAGATGAGAAACAGTTCTGCCCAGAATTTTCACCACAGCAGTGTACTGTCCGCGGTCAGGGCCCGGACTATCCGCAGGCAAATTCTCAGAAAACACACGATGAAAAACAGTTCTAGTTCACTACAGTGGCGGACTGTCCATGCCTTAGGGGTGGACTGTCCGCACCTGTGGTAAAGCAACACAGTACAACCACCTGAACTTCACTGTTCCTGACCCCGACTACCGGACTGTCTGCGGTCTGCGGAGCAGAGCTCCCCAAAATCACCAAGAACACAAATTTGCCTGATTTGTGACCAAATCAAAACCAACTGCCACCAAAATTGAATCATGGTATCACAAGGCAGTAGGGAAGCTACTCCTAAGAGATCATTGCTTAAAGATTTGTCAATTGACGGGAAATTTGGATCACGTGAAAACACCGCTTTTTCGACTCCGAAAATTGAATCGTCCCGATCTATGAACTCGTGAGGTTTCAAACAAATTCCTTTGGTGGAAAGGTTCGACTCACATCCTAGTTCATTCAAAATCAATTGGTTTGACTCAAAACGACCCACAACTCACAAATCGAACGAAAATGTGAGAATGGGTGGAGAGGAAGAAGCAAGAACACAAAGAACACAAGCGAGAATGGCACAAAGAGATCATACCACTAACCCCGGAGGGCACGAGGAGCTTGGGGCCTCCATTCCCACAACAATCTTCGGTTCAATTACACTGATGCGGTGCTAAAACATCCAAGGACCTCTTGAGCTCTAGGGAGAGAGAGAGACTAGAGAGGGGAAACCTAGAGAGGTGGAAATGAAATGGCAAGATGTGAGGGTGATTGGGGCACCCTCATCCTTATTTAACAGGGGTATTACACAATCCCAAATTGCCCCTGGATAAATAGAGCGAACCACCTAACCCTAAGGTATTATGGTCCAACTCTGTCTTCTGTCGATCGGACAGCCACGCTTCCTGCACAGATCTGCTTCGTCTCGACGCAACCTCTGTGATTCTGCCACGTGACGCCCGTTCCTCCTCGGAACCTCCGCCCGGGTTTTGAGGCCCAAACCCAAAAACCGTCCACCGGTGGTTTTTTGGCCCAAACCACCAAACCCGCTCGCGAGTAGTGTACTCCATACGAATCCCCCGCTCCTCAACTTGTGTCACCGCCGTCCTCGATCGCCCGACCGCCAAGTCTTCTAGAGCCTTCGCTTGACATGCAGGTCCATCGTCTTGACTCAGTCAACATGGTCACTCCTCCATGTACACTTGCGCTTATTGATGTCCCCAAGTGTCAGCCACCACGGCTAGTCCTCCGGCGCTCCGGTCCCTCAGTCCAAGCCTCACGTCCGCCCTTCACTGCTCATGGTCCATCATCATGGCCCCTCTCTACTTGACTTTCACCTCGCCATCGACCACTGCCTCTGAACTCCACACCTGCGCACCACAAGCCAAGAGACATATTGCACAACCTAACTCACGCCAAGGTTAGTTTGCCAACTCAACCCAAGATGCGAATCATGTTGACAATCACTCATCACACAAGATCACATGGGCACATATCAACCATGTGTCCGCAATCTCCCCCTTGATGAGTGCATTGTCAACACCAACACACAAACCACATAGATAAAGAAGCAGAAGAAGGGGAAGGAAGAAGGAACTCACCCAAATGACCAAAATCCAATGAAAAATCAAAACAAGGTCATTTGAGGTAAGCAAAACTTACAAAATCTTGGTTCCCAAAGACATGGGCAACAGCTCAACACAACCAAGTAAACCACAGCTAGTCCTCAAGAAGAGGCAGAACGGGCCACTAGTAGAGAACAGACCTTTGATCCTCGGCTAAAATGGGCTCTAGTCCCAGAATTTTGTGCGCCCGGGACTAGAGATACCTTTAGTCCCAGTTGGTGGCTCCAACCAGGACTAAAGGTCCCTGCCCAACGGCTACTGCGCCAGACAGAGGTGGCAGGGACCTTTAGTCTCGGTTGGAGACACCAACCAGGACTAAAGGTATACTTTTACTCCCGGTTGGTGGCTCCAACCAGTAGTAAAGGTCTACTCCCGGGCCGTGGCTGCGCCCGGGGTTGGAAAGTTACCTTTAGTCCCGGTTGGAGCCACCAACCGGGACTAAAGGTCCCCCCTTTATATCTCGGCCGTCTCCTTCCTCCTCGAGCCCGAGCTCAGCAATTTTGAAGCTCACTACAGTAGTGTTCTTGCTTCCTCCCTCCCTCCATTGTTCCTCCATCCATTCTTTGATTCCTCCGTCGATTTCTTTGATTTCTCCGTCGATTCTTCAGTTATAAAGGTTACCAATCTCATACTCTCATTTTTTACCATTGTCTTATCTCATTTTGTTCACTATATATATATGGTTCTTTATTGTGGTTTTTTCATTTGTAAGCAATTTGAGCTCAAAATCACTTCAAGCTTGCATATTTACATGAAAGAAGGTTAAAGTAGCTAGTTGAACTTGCGGACCGTGTTCATCTCGGCGACCATGTTCTCTGTCGAGCGGTAACGGACGTCAAGGAGGAGCTTTGATTCTACGAGGGAGAGCGGCAACGGTCGTGGAAGACCGTGCTCCCTTCCTCGTAGAATCGGAGCTCTTCCGTGGCAAGTACAGTGCTGTCCGGTGGAGAAATGCTCGCCGAGATGATCACGTAAGCAAGTTCAACTAGTACGGATGGTTATTTATTCACATGTCCCGATATCGTCATAGTAGTCTGTCAATCACCGTACTTTTTATTTTAACTTTTTATGAAATGAAAAACTTAGAAAATAGTTAGAAAATTATAGAAAATCCGTACTAGTTGAACTTGCGGACCGTGTTCAGCTCGGTGAGCATGTTCTCTGTCGAGCGGTAACGGACATCAAGGAGGAGCTTTGATTCTACGAGGGAGAGCGACAACGGTCGTGGAAGACCGTGTTCCCTTCCTCGTAGAATCGAAGCTCTTCCTTGACCAAGTACGGTGCCGTCCGGTGGAGAAATGCTCGCCGAGATGATCACGTAAGCAAGGTCAACTAGTACGGATGGTTATTTATTAAAACATGTTTTTGAGCTATAGTATATTAAAAAATGAGTATAGAGATATAGACAATTTTATAGTTTCTTAATTTTATTTGTTTATAAAATAAGAAATTTATAGTGTATTAAAAATGAGTATAGAGAGAAGATGGCAACTGCATCATTGTTTAGAGATATAGATAATTTTATAGTTTCTTAATTTTATTTGTTTATAAAATGAGAAATTTATAGTGTATTAAAAAATGAGTTTAGAGAGTAGATGGCAACTGTTTCCGGGTCCTCGGCCTCTCATGGGTTTCCAAAGCGACTTAGGCCGGGCCTCCCTCTCATTCCATGCGACAAGTGTCGTGATGAGACGAAGATTGTGATGGAGTACCGAGTGAAGAAGGAGGGTCTCAACAAGGATCGTATCTTCTACAAGTGTCTGGATCGCAATGTGAGTTATTTTATCGTATTTAATGATTATGGTTAGTTTATACCTATTTTCATGATGGTTGTGATTAAAGTTCTAATTTTTTGTTTTAATTTCAGTGGGATGGCAGTGGACGATGTTCAGGCTTCTACTGGGAGAAAGAGTATGTTGAACTCATGCAAAAATATCTTGCACAATAGGCAGATACGGCGGCTAATGAGGCAGTGATCCAGCCGAAGAAGCCCAAAGATGTTGCACAATCAGGGGATCTGTCTGTTTTAGTTGAGATTGGTCGTGAAATCCTTGTGCTCCTGAAATGTATTTTAGCTTTAGTTCTTTTAGTTGTAGTTGGGATTGTCTACATTATAGCGATGCTTTCATAAATTTGTACCTTTTGTGGTGGCACACATGTTGTATAAATAATTAATTATGATCTAGGTTTTAATATGGTATTTATGTCATGTAATGCAGATGAGCCAGCATTGGATGTACAATGCTGATCGCCGCTCCCAAGAGTTCATTGACGGCGTGCATTCTTTGTTACGTATTCTTACGTGTTCATATGGCACATGGGCAGCACATGAAACCGTGAGTTAGAGAGTAGATGGCAAACAAACGCGACGGTTTCATGTGCTGCCCATGTGCCATATGTAAGAATACGGTGGAATATCCTTGCTAAAGGACTCTTCATTCACACTTGTTCAAGTCGGGTTTCATGCCAAACTATATTTGTTGGACGAAGCACAGAGAAACCGACGTTGTAATGGAAGAAGGTGAAGAAGAACAATGGGACGACAATGATATTATTCTTGATGGTGCGTGCTTCAATGATACTGCAATGGGAGAAGCTGAAGAAGAGGTAGCCACAGAAGATGAGCCTGCTGATGATCTTTATCACGTCATTCGTGACGCACAAAGAGAATGTGAAAGTGAAAAGAAGAAGATCAAGTTCGAGCGGATGCTAGAAGATCACAACAAATTGTTATACCCAACTTGTGATGCAGGGCAGAAAAAGTTGGGAACCACACTAGAATTGCTACAATGGAAGGCAAAGAATGGTGTATCTGACAAGGGATTTGGAGAGTTACTAAAAATCCAAAAGAAGATGCTTCCGAAGGACAATGAATTGCCCGCCACTACCTATGAAGCAAAACAAGTTGTCTGTCCTATGGGGCTAGAAATCAAGAAGATACATGCAAGTCCTAATGACTGCATGCTGTACCATGGCAAAGAGTACGAGAAATTGAATGCATGCCCGGTATGCCATGCATCGCGGTATAAGATCAGACGAGATGACCCTGGTGATGTTGAGGGCAAACGTCCGCGGAAGAAAATCCCTGCCAAGGTTATGTGGTATGCTCCTATAATACCACGCTTGAAACGTCTGTTCAGAAACAAAGAACATGCAAAATTGTTGCGATGGCACAAAGAAGACCGTAAGGTAGACAATATGTTGAGACACCCTGCTGATGGGTCCCAGTGGAGAGCAATCAACAGAGAATTCCTAGAGTTTGCAAATGACGCAAGAAACTTAAGGTTTGCTTTAAGTACAGATGGTATCAATCCTTTTGGAGAGCAGAACAGTAGTCATAGCACTTGGCCTGTTACTCTAAGTATCTACAACCTTCCTCCTTGGTTATGCATGAAGCGAAAGTTCATTATGATGCATGTGCCCATCCAAGGCCCGAAGCAACCTGGCAATGACATCAATGTGTACCTGAGACCACTTATTGATGAACTTCTCATTTTGTAGAATAAAGAAGGTGTACGTGTGTGGGATGAGTACAAACAGGAACACTTTGATCTGCGAGCATTATTGTTTGTAACAATCAATGATTGGCCTGCTCTAAGTAATCTTTTAGGACAGTCAAACAAGGGATATAATGCATGCACACACTGCTTCGGTGATATTAGAGGTGTATTCTTAAAAAAATGTCGAAAGGTCATGTACCTTGGCCATCGTCGATTTCTTCCTGCAAATCACCCCGTAAGAAAGAAAGGCAAGCATTTTAAAGGGAAGGTAGACCACCTGACCAAGCCTCGCAACTAAACCGGTGAGGATGTACTCGATATGGTCAATGATGTGAAAGTCGTCTTTGGAAAAGGACATGGCAGCCAACCTGTTCCAAACGATGCTAACGGTCACGCACCCATGTGGAAGAAGAAGTCCATATTTTGGGACCTACCCTATTGGCAAGTCCTAGAGGTCCACGGCTCGATCGATGTGATGCACCTGATGAAGAATCTTTGTGTGAACCTGCTAGGCTTCATGGGTGTGTATGGAAAGCCTAAGGACACATTTGAAGCACGACAGGACCTGCGTTGTTTGAGAGAAAGAGACAACCTGCATCCAGAGAAGACAGATGATGGACGCCATTACTTACGTCCTGCCAACTACACTCTAAGCAAAGAGGAGAAGGAAATAATGTTTGAATGCTTAAACAACATCAAGGTACCATCTAGATTCTCCTCGAATATAAAGGGTATTATAAATGTGCCAGAGAAGAAATTATGTAACTTAAAGTCCCATGACTGTCATGTTCTCATGATGCAATTACTTCCAGTTGCATTAAGAGGAATTCTACCTCCAAATGTATGTCTAGCCACCGTGAAGCTATGTGCATTCCTCAATGCAATTTCTCAGAAGGCAATTGATCCAACTGATCTAGCTAAACTATAGAATGATGTGGTTCAATGTCTCGTCAGCTTTGAGTTGGTGTTCCCTCCTTCCTTCTTTGGTATCATGACACACCTCCTAGTTCACCTAGTTAAGGAGATTTTCATTCTCGGTCCTGTGTTCCTACACAACATGTTCCCCTTAGAGAGATTCATGGGACTAAGCGGAAAGGGGACACTAGGGAGGAAAACATATATTGGTACGGAGGATGATTATTTCAATAAAGCGCACTACACAATTCTACAGAACTCCTCTTTGGTAGATCCGTATATTGAAACACACAAGGATCTCTTACGATCCAAGTTTCTAGGGAAGACTGAAGCTTGGATTACGCGTAAGCACATGGAAACTTTCGGCGGTTGGCTGTGAAAAAAATGTCAAGGTGATGAGAGCATCCATGAGCAACTGTATTTATTGGCTATGCAACCATCATGACATATCATAACATACAAAGGGTACGAGATAAATGGGAACATATTCTACACAGTAGCCCAAGATAAAAGGAGTACCAACCAAAACAGTGGTGTCCGCATAGATGCCACAGACCCGAATGGGAATAAGCAGACATATTATGGCCGCATAGATGAAATATGGGAACTAGAATATGCACCTACTTTGAAGATCCCATTGTTCAAGTGCCAATGGGTCAAGGTGACCGGAGGCGGGGTAACAGTAGACAACGAGTATGGAATGACAACAATAGACCTTAGTAATATTGGGTACAAAGATGATCCATTCGTCCTTGCCAAGGATGTGAATCAGGTGTTCTATGTCAATGATATGTCTACCAAACCAAAAAGAGGGAAAAACGATAATGACTCAACCAAAGAGTCAAAGCACCACATAGTTCTTTCAGGGAAAAGAGTCATCGTGGGAATTGAGGACAAGTCGGACATGTCAGAAGATTATGAAAAGTATGACCGAATTCCGCCCTTCAAAGTGAACAAAGACCCTAGCATCTTGGTAAATGATGAGGACACTCCATGGTTACGACGCGATCATAACCAAGGGACATACATAAAGAAGAAGTTCACTGCTATGCCCACTTGATGATATAGTGATTTAATGTAGTGTGCGTTTGAGATATTATGTAATAATTGTGAATTCAGATGTTTATTATGTTGTGTTTCAAATTAAATCAATGTTTGATTTGGTGGGATTTCTCTCTCGACAAGTAAAATTAGGATATTGAGTGATGAAAAATTAAAATATTAACGTTAAAATGATGTGAAAATAAATTTCCTGTCCAAAACCAACAGTTTTAATAATTTTAATTAAACACTACATTTTTGCATTAATGAAATAATAAATATTAGTTACATTATGTTTTACAATTATAACAAAAAATAAAAAAAGTTAGGTTATAGATTTTTCCTATGTGCAATAAAGAAAAAGAAAATCCATATTTTTAACAAAATAATTTTATGCCTTTTATTTAATTTACTATGTATTTAACAAGAAAATCCATATTTCTATTAAAAAAGTCTGCTCAAAACAGGTGGGAAACGAAACTGCAGGCCACCTTTACTCCCGGGTGGGAAGCCCACCCGGGAGTAACGGTGGGCTGCAGTTTCGTGGCCCGCCAAAAAAAACCCGTTAGTCCTGGTGCGTGTTACCAACCGGGAGTAAAGGTATACCTTTACTCCCGGTTAGTAACACGCACCGGGAGTAAAGGGACCTTTACTCCCGGTTGTTAACTCGCACCGGGAGTAAAAACCCTTTACTCCCGGCTGGTGGCTGGCACCGGGAGTAAATCTCCCTGGTATATAACCGCCAGCGCCTGGCGCAGATCGATCCGCTCCTCTTCTTCCTCGTCGAACACCGCCGCCCTCTTCTTCCTCGCGCCGCCGTCCATTTGGCTTCCGTGACACCGCCGCCCTCTTCTTCCTCGTGCGGCCTCCACTGCACGCGCCTGTGGCCCTCCTCCGCGCACGCCCGTGGCCCTCCTCCGCGCGCACCCGTGGCCCTCCACCGCGCCCTCCTCCGCGCGCGTCCGAGGCCCTCCACTACCGAGCTCGAGGTGATCAGTTCGTCTCTCTATACATTCTCAGATGGTGGAAAACTTCACAAAATGTTATATTTTGCTGTGATACCGAATATAGATGTTCTAAAGTAAATTACAAATGTCCTAGATTTTATATACGCAAATATCATATAAAAATGAAGGAAAACTTCAACGTTTCTTCATTTGTGAACTTTGAATATACAGATATAATATATTAATGTTGCTAAAGTAATATGAGCATTACATATTTTTTCGGGAAGACTATCTTCAAACTTTATATCATAGCATCAGAGACGAAGTACTGTGCCTATAGAAGAAGAAAATAAATTCTTATCATTTCGGAAATAGTAATGGTTATATTAGCAATAAGACACATATACTTACATTTCATAATGACTTATATTTACATTATCAACATAGAATTTTCTCATATGATGAATGACTACATGGTTCACATGGTACATAGGATCACAACACGCACCGACACCGCCCCAGCCCGCCTCACGTCGTCGTCGTCTACACACCGGCCCGCCTCACGTTGTCGTCGTCAGCACACCAGCCCCCGCGCCGACACATATATATATACATCATTTGTATTCATATGCATGTATATATACGTCGCGGAGCACCGCCGCCCTCGTTCGCCCATGCGTTTCTATGTATACGGCGGAGCACCGCCGCCCTCATTCACCCATGTGTACAAACATATATACGGCGGAGTGGAGCACCGCCACTCTTGTCACACCGCCATCTCTCGCGGCCTAGTCGATCAACATTCGTATTATCATTATCGTTAACGCTAAACAATCACACCAGGGTGAACCGCGCTATTGATGTCACCGACGTGGTTCGCCCTAGTCACTGACACAATTCGCCCTCGACCGTTTATGTATAGCCCTAATTCGTCCTAGTGTGGTGAATTGCATCCGTGACCGAGGGGCAAGATTTAATAATGCATATTATTCGTAGATTTTACGCATGTAAGCAAAGATTTGACATACTATATATTGGTTTTGTTTTTTGAAGCTAGATGGCCGACCCGAGAAACATGGATGAGGAGGAGTTGATGATGAATTTGATCAACACTGGCACTCAAGTTGCCGGCGATGATGGTGCTAACAATAACGTGCAAGAGGATGCAGATGATGGGAGTCAGTACTTAGCTCTTGAACAAAATGAGCAACAACATATTGGCCAAGTATATATTTTTTATTATTAGCTATATATATTATCATATGTCTTATGTGTGCTCATGACATTAAAAATAATGTTTATGTTTTGTAGCCCTCTGGATCGACATCAACAACTACAATGAAGAGTAAAAATGTTTGAGGTCCCAAAAAGCCATTGGAGGGCCGCTTCATCATCTCGGAGTTCAATGTGGATACAGGCGAACCGAGGGGGCCAAATAAAACGAAATTCGTGCACCACTGTGGTTATCTTGTACGGGACCGGCTCCCGATCAATACCCGCGAATGGAAGAAGAAGACCAATGCTCCTCATATCAGTTTTGTCTCCGATCGTGACAAGACGTTAATTTGGAATGATGTCTTGGAATATTTCACGCTCCAAATAGATGGTTATGGTGATATAATAGATGGTGATAAATTGAAGGAGCGAGTTAGGGATTGGGCAATGGAGAAGATGGCCACCCAGTTTCAGACTTGGAAGAAACACTTATACACGATGTATGTCAAGAAGAACATAGCACCAGATTTTACTGTCCCAGGCCCGATCTCAAAGCAGAGGCCCTATTGGGATGAGTTTGTACAGTACAAGACGTCGGAAGAGGGTGTGAGTCGGGTGATAAAGAACCAATGTAATGCCCAACAGAAGACACACCACCATAACTTGGGATCAGGTGGCTACCCGACTGCCATGAAGAAGTGGAACAAAATGGAAGCAGACCTTCTTGCCAAGGGTATCACACCAGAATCACTTGAGTGGGGAGAGCGTGCAAAGAATTGGTTTTTCGCTCATGGGGGAACACTGGACCAGGAGATAGGGAAGTGCGTTTATGGTGCAAGACTGCAAGAAGCAGTAGAAAGATTGTTTTATGCTTAGAGAGCTACTGCTAGTGGTGCGTTCAGGCCCAACAGAGAGAAGGATAAACTCACATACACCATCAGGACTATTGAACACGGTGGCTGAACTAGAGGCAAAGGAAGTGTCTCGTGGGAGCATGGATTCCCTCAGGATAGACCTTCCTACAGAAGCCACCAGAGAAAGAAGGAAGAAGAGGCACAGCGGCTCCAGAGGTTGGAGGAAGAGGTGCGTGAAGCACAGGGGCAGGAAAAAACCTTGAAGCGAGAATGCAGGAAGAAATCAGAAGGCAAGTGCAAATAGCAGTGAGTGCAAGCAAGCAGACATCAGAGCCAGGAATCAACATTAGCCAATCTGTTTAGTTAAAAAGCAGCTACGCTTCCACAGAGATACCAAATCAAGGGGACACAGGACTGTGCTTTCCTATGGATGACGTCACTGAACCTTTTACATCATGTGAGCTACACATTCCGAAGGAGAATTCCACAATCAAGGTGGCTATCGGTCTTGTTAATCCTATTGACCGAACCAAGACACCAAGGATTCATGGGAATATAATCCAAGAAGGATATGCTACCATCTCGGTAGATAAAGCTGAAAAAGGTTTTAGTGATTTGCCTCTTGACATTCCTAGAGGTGATGGCGAGAAGACTCTAGGAGAAACAGAGAAGACATTCATTCTATGGCGCAAGCGCTACATCATCATTTCTGGGATGTCGCCTCCACCTCCTCCTGAACTACCTCACCATAGGTGCGGATGAACTATCTCACCATGTCAATTGAGGCAGCACAGAAAAAGAAGCGGGCAGGGAAAGGAGTTGCCCAACTCGGACAACAAGCGCACCAATCAGTCCCCCGCTAGTTGTTGGTAATGAATATGGTTCGAATTTAGGATTAATGCATCAGGCAAATATACCTCCGAATGTCGATTTGGATCACCTTGGTGAATTTATTGATGAGACTGGTCTCGACCTTTACCAGATGTTTGGTGATGGAAACATTGAGAGTGCGGCGGAGGTTGATATTTGGAAGAAAAAATTTGTACTAGGCCAGAGTCTATACAACCCTCAAGCCTTATCTGATCTGGGGACGCAAATGTACCTGCTAAACAAGTGGTACATGTAGGCGTCTACCGGTGGAGACTTCTACATTGGTGTCAGAATTAGAGACGAACATTGGTTCCATGGCGATGATGTTATGTATGTTGACTTTGCAGAATTTCATCAACTATGTCACCTGACCTCTCTGGACAAAGTTATCATTAGCTGCTATTGCATGTAAGTAATAATTCTTTCGATCTATTATTAAACTCATCATATGTGTGTATATGCATATAAATTATCCTAACAAGTACTATATATATGCAGATTTATAATGACAGAGCTCAGAAAGGAAGGCTGCAATGAAATTGGTTTTGTTGATCCCCATATAGTATTCAAAGACCCAGTTACTCCAAAGACTAATTGGAAGTCTGAGTCAGAGAGTAACATCATGAACTTCTTAGTGAACCAACGCCACAAGAAGGATATACTCTTTCCCTACAACTTCCAGTGAGTGTTAATAATGTCGATCATCCTTAATGGCTCATATGTTGATTCTAGTTAATTAATGAGTGTTATGCGTTATATCCTATAAACACATGCAGCAATCATTGGATATTGATGGACATCGATCTGGTGAAAAGTCACTTGATAATCTATGACTCGATGAGAAAACCACAACAAGACTACCAAGATATGATAGATATTAACCAGAGGTAATTTCGGTATCTCTAGCAACTATTTATACACACAAATATGATGATTAACTATATCTGATGACGTGGCAAATTTTTTATTGGACAGTATTTGGAAAACCTTTATTGAGAAGCAACACATGGAAAAATACAAAGCGCCACTGAATGTAATCCCTTTGAAAGTAAGTCCCCTGAATCGCATCATCTTTATTAATTAAACATATAGCTTTCACTAGATCACCAGATTGGATGACAAATCTTTTTCTCGTAAAGTGGTGTCTGAGGCAGGAACAGGGGAACAACTACTGTGGTTACTATGTTTGCAAGTTTATCAAGGTGGTCTCCCAAAGAACTCCTACAGAGAGACTCAAAGTACGTTAAAAATAAACTATATATTCATTTAATTATTATTATTGATTGTGTTACTATGTCTTTATATATATATATATATCTTTTTTTGTACATATATTAATTTATTTTCCTTTAATTCAAACCTGTAGGCTCGATGGTTGGAGGAAAAGGTCATACGGCAAGACCAAATCAAAGCAATTCAAGAGTCTATAGCCAAATTTTTTAATGAGCAGGTCATCGATTCCAAGGGCGAGTTCTACTTCGACCCAACACTGCCATTGAAGCCAAGCTAGAGGATGAGAGAAAACTTGTTATATCACAACAACTGTAATGTAATCTTTTGTAATATATGCACATGAAATAATATAATGTAAAATACACATATGCATGCATGCATGTAAATATATATATGATGCATGCATGCATATATATATATATATATATATATATATATATATATATATATATTTCTATGCTTGAATTGTGTAATTTAATACGTTCATTGTGCTTGAACCAAAACATACTATACACGCGTATAAATGTATAATTAGCAGCGTACAATACGACTTCGAAAACCTATTTTGAAAAGAAAACAAAAAAATGAAAAGAAAAGAAAAAGAAAAAAAACCTTTAGTCCCGGTTCGTATTACCAACCGGGACTAAAGGGTGCCGGTCATCGTGGCATGTCAGGAGGCACCTTTAGTTCCGGTTGGTGTTACCCACCGGGACTAAAGGTCCCCCTTTAGTCCCGGTTCCTGACCCGGGACTAAAGGACCACCCTTTAGTCCTAGATGCTTGCTCCCGGGTGGGGAACCGGGACTAGAGGGGGTTTCCCACCAGGAGTAAAGCTCTGTTGTCTACCAGTGGGCTCAACACCACTAGCAAAGCTCAAATCACCTGAAAAACAGCTAGACCCTCTAGAAGAGGCAAAAGCTCAACACATCTAGCAAAAGCAACTCAAATGCAACTCCCCCTGAACAAATGCAATCTCTCAAATGTATGCACTCTCAACAATATACTCCCCATTGGTTTGTGTGAAACATTCTCCCCTTGTTGACATATGCACTTATCAAGCTAAAGCCCAAAGACTGCAACTCCACCTCAAAATATGCCGAAAATGCACAGGGATGCAGACAATGCAAAAGCTTTAGGAGTATATTATTCAGAATGGGAGAATGCTCTAAGGGATACCGTCATATGAGTAAGACAATAAATCTAAAGGCTGGCAAATGCTCAAACTGATCATATGGTACAATAGTGAATTGCAAAGCATTTTGAGCCAAATTTAATCTTGAAAAAGCATTCACCACAGAATGAGCACTTAGCATATATAAGCAGGAAATCAACAAGTGCTGTAAAATCTATACAAGGTGAGCTACCTCAAGCTATTGTCTAATCAACATGCCATAAAAGAATTCAAACTTGTGTTTTACATCAAATTCTCATTTTAGTCATTTTGTAGAAGTAACATAGAAGGCATGTGATTGCGAGAGGTTGTAAGCACTATCTTGCCTAACTTTTCAACCGGGCGAAGCCTATGTTAGAAGACAAACAGAAGCTCAAAGCGTTGGTCTCGATCATACACTACACTGCTCAAGTTTATCTCTAAGTGCAATAAGAAGCAATCTCGATACAGTGATGTGTGATAATGCAAACCCTCTCTATCTTTCTGTTTCAATTATCTTGGAGTCACAATTTTAACTGATTTTTAGAGTAAAACAAGTGGAAGCAAAAGACTCCAAGACTGAGACATAGTAACCTAGCATAAACATGATAGAACAAGGATCTCACACATCCTATACATGTTAGGAGCCAGACTTAGTGGTGAACCAAATTTGTAGATTTATCAATTATAGATCAAGTTCACATTGAAAACAGATATAGCTCGTCAAAAGTGTAACATATGATCAAAAGGAGCCTAAGCTAGCCATATCAACATCATGTATCACATAAGCATCTATCACTAAGAGCATAATTTCATTCTCAAAGATATACACATGAAGCTCATGATGCACTATAATACATGGTGCAATGCAAAAGGTGTATGATACAGAAACAAAACAAAGACTAGAACTAGAAAGCCAAGAAAAACAAAAAAAAGATAGTACAAGAACCAAAACTTCCCTCCTCTAAAAAGGGAAGCAAACACCCAACTCCCCTCGCAAGCGGGCAAAGGATGCTAGATCGAGGGGTTTTGTAAGGATATCTGCAAGTTGGTTTTGGGTGTAAACGTGGCAAAGGTCAATGTCTCCTTTCTCATAATGATCATGCAAGAAGTGAAAGCGCACATCAATGTGTTCGGTCTTGGAATGGAGAACTGGGTTTTTGGCTACACTTATGGCACTTGTGCTATCACATAGCAAAGACACTCAAGTGAAAACTAAGCCAAAATCTCTCAAGGTGGCTATCAATCAAAGCAACTGGGAGCAGCATCGACATATTCAGCTTTTGTGGTGGATTGCGCTACGCTGGATTGCTTGCGAGAAGACTAAGATACCAAAGAAGAACCAAGAAACTAACAAGTCCCCGACGTGGACTTTCTATCTAAGCGGCGGTCAGCAAAATCCGCATCAAAATAACCGCAAACAGAGAGCGAGGAAGAAGTAGAATACCAAAGCCCAAAATTTGCACGTCCTTGGTATTCTACTTTTTCCTCGCTCTCTCTTTGTGGTTATTCAGATTTATTGTCTTACTCCCATGATAGTATCCCTTAAAGCGTTCTCTCATTCTGAATGATATACTCCTAAAGCTTTTGCATTTTCTGCATCCCTGTGCATTTTCAACATACTTTGAGGGGGAGTTGCAGTCTTTGGGCTTTAGCTTGATAAGTGCATATATCAACAAGGGGGAGAATGTTTCACACAAACCACTCAAAGGGAGAGTATGTTGTTGAGAGTGCATACATTTGAGAGATTGCATTTGTTCAGTGGGAGTTGCATTTGAGTTGCTTTTGCTAGATGTGTTGAGCCTTTGCCTCTTCTGGAGGGTCTGTCTTTCAGCTGCTTTGAGCTTTACTAGTGGTGTTGAGCCTGTTCTGCCTCTTCTTGAGGACTAGCTGTGGTTTACTTGGTTGCGTTGAGCCGTTGCCCATGTCTTTGGGTCCAAGTTTTTGCAAGTTTTGCTTACCTCAAATGACCTTATTTTGGGCTTTTCATTGGCTTTTGGTCATTTGGGTAAGTTCCTTCTTCCTTCCCCCTCTTCTGCTTCTTTATCTATGCGGTTTGTGTGTTTGTGTTGACACTGCACTCATCAAGGAGGAGATTGCGGACACATGGTTTATATGTGCCCATGTGGTCTTGTGTGATGAGTGATTGTCAACGTGATTCACATCTTGGGTTGAGTTTATGAACTAACCATGGTGTAAGTTGGGTTGTGCAACATGTCTCTTGGCTTGTGGTGCGTAGGTGTGAAGCTCAGAGGCGGTGGTCGATGGCGAGGTGAAGGTCAAGTAGAGACGGGTCATGCCGATGGACCGGGAGCGGTGAAGGGCGGACGTGAGGCTTGGACTAAGGGACCGGAGCGCCGGAGGACTAGCCGTGGTGGCTGACACCAGGGGACATCGACAAGCGCAACTGTACATGGAGGAGTGATCGTGTTGACCGAGTCAAGGCGGCGGACGTGCAAGTCGAGTGGAGGCTCTGGAAGACTTGGTGGCTGAGCGGTCGAGGACGGCGGTGACACATGTCGAGGAGCGGCGGATGCATATGGAGTACGCTACTCGCGAGCGGGTTTGGTGGTTTGGGCCGCAAAACCACCGGCGGACGGTTTTCAGGTTTGCACCTCAAAATCCGAGCGGAGGTTCCGAGGAGGAACGGGGCGACACATGGCGGAATCACAGAGGTTACGTCGAGGCGAAGCAAATCTGTGCAGGAAGTGTGGCCGTCCGATCGACAGAAGCCAGAGTTTGACCATAATGCCTTAGGGTTAGGTGGTTCGCTCTATTTATCCAGGGGCAATTTGGGATTGTGTAATACCCCTATTAAATAAGGATGAGGGTGCCCCAATCACCCTCACATCTTGCCATTTCATTTCCACCTCTCTAGGTTCGCTCTATGTATCCGAGGGCATTTTAGAAACTGTGTAATAGCCCTGTTAAATAAGAATGAGGGTGCCCCAATCACCCTCACCTATTGCCATTTGCTTCCACCTCTCTAGGTTTCCTCTCTCTAGTCTCTCTCCCTCTCCCTAGAGTTCAAGAGGTCCTCGGATGTTTTAGCACCACATCCGTATAATTGAACTAAAGATTGTTGCGGGAATGGAGGTCCTAACCTCCTCATGCCCTACGGGATTCATGGTATGATTTCTTTGTGCAATTCTTGCTTGTGTTCTTCGCATTCTTGTTTCTCCCTCTCCACCCCTTCTCGTGTTTTTATTGATTCTTGAGTTGTGGGTCGTTTTGAGTCAAACCGATTGTTTTAGCATGAACTAGGACGTGAGTTGAACCTTTCCATCGAAGGGATTTGATTGAATCCTCACGAGTTTATAAATTGGGGTGATTCAATTTTCGGGGTTGAAATAGTGTTCTTCGCGTGATCTAAATTTTCTGTCGATTGACAAATCTTTAAGCGATGATCTCTTAGGAGTAGCTTCCCTACCGCCTCATGATACCTTGGTTCAATTTTGGTGGCAGTTGGATTTGATTTGGTCGCAATTCGGGCAAATTTGTGTTTTTGGCGATTTTCGGGAGCTCTGTCCCACAGACCGTGGACAGTCCGTGCCCCTGACCGCGGATAGTCCGGCAGCCGGGGTCGGGAACAGTGAAGATCGGGTGCCTATACTGTGTTGCTTCAGCACAGGCGTAGACAGTCTGCCCCTAAGACGCGGACAGTCCGCCGCTGTAGTGAACAATGCAGACCAGAACTGTTTTTCATCGTGTGTTTTTTGAGAATTTGCCTGCGGACAGTCCGAGCCCTGACCGCGGCAGTCCGCCGCTGTGGTGAAAATTCTAGGCAGAACTGTTTCTCATCTTCAGTTTTCGAAGTTTTGGCCGACGGACAGTTCGGTGCAGACTGCGGACAGTCCGGACCTCTTCGCACAGACAGTCCGCACTTGGCCCGCGGACAGTCCAGCCCTGTGCAGTCTTCTCTGATTTGGGTCGTTCCGTCAAGGTCTCGGCTTGGTTGGTTCTCGAGGGTCCCGCTGTGCCTTTTGGTCATCGCCATAGACATCCAGCCACATAGTTGGCTCGTGGATCTCTCCTCTCCTATGGGTTTTGCTTTTTGGGGTTGATTTTAGGACAGCCGCCAAGTTTTCGAATGAAATTTTAGGCTTCCATTCAAACAACCCCCCCCCCCCCTCGTCACCGATTCGGTCCTTCAACTTGATAGTTTTTCTCCCTCACCACCAACAAAACAGTTAGTGTAGTTAACACGTACGTGCCACACAATGTAGTAATACCCTTTTCTCCCACTGTTGAGTGCAACTATGACATTTATTTTGTTGGAAAAGTCTTGGACGACATTAAATTTTCAATAGATGTTTGGTCATTCGCGGGGTGTCCAAGGTATGTACCCCATATTTACTTATGTGAAGTATAAAGTAAACTGATTATGTATCTTGCTCTATATGTCGTTGAATATTTAAAAATATAAAGAGTAACATGAGCCAGCTAGTTGGAATAGGAAGTGTTTATGACCAAGTATTAAAGTGGCTGCTACCTTATATCCAATTTCCATCTGATGGTATGGGATCGGAATAATAGAGAATAGCCAATGGCAAATAGAGGAACATGACATAATTACTCGAGATTCCACGGGTAGAAAACTCGGCTTTTATCCCGGTTGGCAGGCCTCAAATCTACCGAAAAACCATCCGGGATAAAATTTTCGAGACAAAAGGGGTGTCTTTAGTCCTGAGTCATTCAACCGGAACTAAAAAGTTTCCACAAAATAAAAAAGGCCCGCTCGCCCTGCACCGCCCGCCGCCGCTTGCCCCGCCGCCGCCTGCACGCACGCCACTGCCCCTCGTCCGCTCGCCCACCACACCGCCCGCTGCCACCACCATGCCAGCCACCACCACCACGCCGCTGCCACCACGCTTGCCACCACCACGGCGCCGCCACCACCTGTGCAAAAAAAAGAGGGAGAGGGAGGGAGCCGCTCGCCCGCATCCACACCACCCGCACGCACGCCGCCACCACCACGTCGCTGCCACCACGCCCGCCACCACGACACCGCCACCACCTGTGCAAAAAAAAAGGGAGAGGGAGGGAGCCGCTCGCCCGCATCCATGCCACTAGCACGCCCGCCGCCACCACCATGCCGCTGCCACCACGTCCGCCACCACCACACCACCACGGTGCCGCCACCACCTGTGCAAAAAAAGAGGGAGAGGGAGGGAGCCACAACCTGCTGCCCCACCACTACCGGATGCCGCTCCTCCGCGCTACCCTGCACCTCACCCCGCTGCCGCTCCTCACTGTCAGTGAGGGGCGAGCAGAGGGGGAAGGCGAGGGGCAGCAGAGGAGGGGGAGGGAGGGAGGGGGAGGGGGCGGCGGCGAGAGGGAGGGGAGCGGCGGTGGCGGGAGTGGGCTGGGGAGGGGTTTGGGACAGTGAGGGAGTGGGAGGGGGCGACAGGATAGAGAGATAGGCACAAAAGATTTAGTCCTGGTTGGAATTACCAACCGGGACAATCGAGGGCGTCGTGGGGCTCGAGGCAGCGCTCTCCGCTTCCCAGGCTCTCCTCTCCACTTATCTCCTCATCATCCTCCTAGGCTTCTTTTCCTCTCCTTATCCTCCTCCCACTCTCCTCATCACTGGAGATCTCCACTGGTGCCGCTACCCTCCTCCTCGCTGCGCTGCCGCCACCCCCTCCCCTCCCTCATGCTTTCCTCTCCCTTTGTCACACCCGATTTTAGGACAAAATTGAATGCATAGCATATGTGTGTCAGGATCTGTTCTCACACATATGTTGACTTCATAAGTGAATATAAGTGAAAACATCAAAGACAGTGTTCAAAACGTAAACAAAACAGTAGATAACTTTATTACACTCCGAAAGATAGACACGAAAGTCTTTAATCGTTTCACCGATAACTTAAGACGTAAACAGCGATAGCTTCTCCCACAGGCTCTTGACTGGTGAATGCTTGTCTAGAACTCCACAAAGTCGTCGAAGTACTCCACGTCGTCAAAAGCTTCTGAGTAGCATTGGGCAAGGGTGAGTACACTTATGGTTGGTACTCAGCAAGTGGGGGAACATATGCAAGAATAACAAGGAGAGGTTCATAGGCTTTCAACGGTTAGCATTTTTAGTTGGTCACATTTTATTAGCAAGCACCAATTTAGTAGGTGTAAGTTTATACCAACCCAATTAAGCATAAAGAACCAACATTATCCAAAAACCAAGGAACCACGATTTATTTTCATCTTTAAGTTCAATTATCATGTGAGGGTCCAGGCCGCTCTTGACCGTGACCACGACTGATATATCAGTTTTACACTCTGTAGAGGTTGCATATCTTTCCCCATAAGTCGCGTAAAAGTTCAAAAGAACTTTAGACCCAACCATGTTGTGCAGGCCAGGCACAATACCACACCTCCGAGGTGTGATTGCATAGGGATGCTACGAGGACTTTGCAAATATTCCCAAGTAAGTGGTAACTCGCTAAGGTTTCCGGATCAGTAGTGTGCATAAATCTCTCTCAAGACTGCGAAGCTACCATAGAGCAGATCAGTCTGAGGGCCAGGTTATACCCCATTTGCCACCACCCCTCTTGCCCTTTCAATAAGGTTACCCCAGACTAAGGTTTCTAATTAATTAGCCAAGACCAGAGCCATGATAGTTCTTGTGGTTGCACTGTTTTCCTAGGTGGTTCTCCATGTTATGATTAAATCAAATAATCTTGTAATTTTCTAGATATAACAACAATTAAAGTCATGATTAATATTCTCAATATTATAACATTACCATCCAAAATTAAGCAGCTAAGCATTTCTACCCAACAAGATTTAAACCTGGTGTTCAAGGGTTGGGGAAAAAGACTAGGCAAATACATAATATGTATCTCGTCAAATTATGTATTACAGGAAAAATAGTAAAGTGAATTAACATGCTGTTATTGGGACGAAAAAGAATATGAAGGGGGAAACCACTTGCCTTCCTCGATAAATTGCGGAAACTCTTCCTCTGACTACTGCTCCTGGCCTTCCTCAAATGGCACGTCGTCTAACAAACAATAAACAAGAAACAATACACCAAACAATTTAAAAGACTTGAAAGAAATTCCCAGAACTAATGTTCATGCAGGGACGATCGCGTGAGCGCGAGAATCACTGAAAACAGAGTTAAAACGATAAAGATATGAGATATACAAGATTACAGGGACCTAGATGTAAAAAAACTGATAACATGAAGGGCTAGCAGAGAAGATTCCTGAGACTCAGTGAACAATGCTCATGAATTGGACAATAGTGAGGGTTTAAACTGTAAGAATGCATGGCTCGGGTTAGATTCAAGATATCTAGGTACTCAGGGGATTTTCTGCAATATTTGCAACACACAAAGAATAGAAATAGAATTAAAGGATTCCCCAGGGGCTAAAATGAAAGAAGGGCGAGCTTCTTCTTCACGCCGGTGTACGGGGCAGCTCTTGGCCGGCGGGCTCGCCGGTGCTCCAGCGCGGTGAGGCCCCGGGCGAGTGGAGCAGGCGGCAGAGGAGTGCGAGGGGAATGCGAGAGGAGCGCTCACCGGCAGCGGCGACGGGCGGGAGCAGGTCCGGTCTTGGCCTAGCGGCAGAAGAAAGACGGCGGCGATGGTGCTTTGATGCGGGTGGCGCTCTGGTGGGGACTAGCAGCGGGAATGGGGCCGAGGGGCACCGGGTGACGATGGGGCACGCTTTATAGGGCGAGGAAGGAAGCGGAGGCGACATAGGGGAAAGGGAAGAGCGGTGGCCGGCCATTAATGCCGATTGAAGGTGGAGTGGCGGTTACAAGCCGAAGGAGGGGAAACACGGGGAGCCAAGGGGGTGCCGAGAGGCGGAGGGGCTCGGCCTGGTGGCTTGGGGCACAGCGCAGCGCCTTGGGGTGTGGCCAAAGGTGGAACGGAGGCCCGATAGGTGGGGCCCGCCTGTCGGTGGGTGGGAGAGGGGAGAAGGGAAGGTGGGCCGAGAGCTAGGCCAGCGGAGCGGCCAGATGGGCCAGGCGAAAAAAGGCCCGATGGCCTGCTGCTTGCTAAGTTTGGCCGGGAAAAGAAGAAAGAAAAGGCTAGCGGGAGGCGGGCTGCTGGAAGAAAAAGAGGGAGAGGGAATGATGGGTTGGGCCTGAAGAATAAAAAGAAAAAAGAGAAAGGCCGTTTGGGCTGGCTTAGAGAGAGGAAAAAGAAGAGTTTGAAGAAGACTTTTGATTCAAATTTTGAAAACACAAAATCAAACAAAAACCAATGCAAATAAAAAACACTATCAACCACTTGTTGTTTCTAAAACTATTTCAAGTGTTGTTTAAATTATTAAAGGCTGAGATTTATTTAAAGGAATTTATTAAGTCCTTAGAAAAGAAAAGCTAGACCACACATGTTGCTTACATTGTTTTTGTGATGGAATATGGGTGTTACAAATCCTACCCCCCATAAAGAGAATCTTGTCCTCAAGATTCAGAAAGATTGGAAAACAACTGAGGGAATTCTTCAATAAGCTCATCTTCTCTTTCCCAAGTAGCTTCATCTTCAGAGTGGTGACTCCACTGTACTTTGCACATTCTGATTACTTTGCTCCGAGTGACTCTCTGGGATGTTTCCAGTATTTTGACAGGATGCTCCGAATAAGTCAAGTCATCTTTCACATTGAGTTCTTCCAATGGCAATTGCTCCTTGGGCACTTTTAAACACTTTTTCAACTGAGATATGTGAAACACGTCAAGGACATCTGACAGTCGAGAAGGTAGTTCTAATTGATATGCCACTTCACCATTTCTTTCCAATATTTGAATAGGACCAATGTAACAAGGTGATAGCTTCCCTTTAACCTTGAATCGACGAAGACCTCTAATAGGTGATACCTTGAGATACACATAATCTCCAACTTCGAATGTCAACTCCCTCCTCCGAGTATTAGCACAACTCTTCTGTCATGACTGTGCAGTTTTGAGGTTATCTTGAATTATTTGGACTTGCCTTTCAGCTTCTTTAAGAATCTTCGGTCAAAAAACCTGACTTTCTCCTGACCGACTCTAGTACAACGGGGTTCTACACTTTCTCCCGTATAAGGCTTTAAATGGGGACATCTTAAGACTTGCTTGATAACTGTTGTTATAGGAAAATTCTGTGTACGACAAGGTTTTATCCCAACTACCTCCATGTTTTAAGGCACAAGCTCTTAACGTATCCTCTAAGATTTGATTGGTTTTTTCAGTTTGACCATCAGTTTGTGGATGATACGCAGAACTAAAATTAAGCTTTGTATCCATTGATTCATGTAGCTTTTGCTAGAAACGCGACGTGAATTGAGTACCTCGATCAGATACTATCTTCTTTGGAACACCATGTAGACACACAATCCTTGAAATATACAGTTCTGCTAATCTGGATCTAGTGTAGGTTGTTTTAACTGGTATGAAATGAGCAACTTATATGTCCATAATAACCCATATGGAATTATAGCTGTCGCGAGTGCGAGGTAACCCAACAATAAAATGCATTCCGATATCTTCCCATTTCCACTCAGGTAAATGGCTGAAGTAAACCTGCTGGCCTTTGGTGTTCTGCTTTTACTCTCGAACATACATCACACAAAGCAACGTGGGTTGCTACATCTCTTTTCAAACCATACCACCAATATTTCTCCTTCAAATCCTGGTACATCTTGGTACTACTAGGGTGAATGGAATAGGCTGAATCGTGTGCTTCCTTCAATATGAGTTCACGAAGATGGTTGATTTCTAGTACACAGATCCTTTTCCTGAACCAAATAGTTCATTGATCATCTTCAGTGAAGTCTGAGGCCTTTCCTAAACCAATTTGGATCTTGATTTCCTTGATTTTAGCATCCATCAATTTCCCTTTTCTTATCTCTTGTTCCAGTGTAGGTTCAATTTCCATGGTCATGGCTTCAGTATGGGCAACAATTCCTAAGTTGAGTCGTTCCATTTCCCAACACAATTCTTGGGACATCAACCGAGCTATAGTCACATTAGCTTGACCCTTTTGACTTAGAGCGCCTGCTACAACATTTGCCTTGCCAGGATGATACTGGATATCTAGATCATAATCCTTGATCAACTCTAGCCATTTGCGCTGCCTTAGATTAAGATCAATTTGAGTGAAGATGTATTTTAGACTTTTGTGGTCGGTGAAAATTTGACACCTGTTCCCGATCATATAATATCTCCAAATTTTTAATGCATGCACAATAGCAGGTAATTCCATGTCATGAGTAGGATAATTTTGTTCATGCTTCCTCAATTGTCTAGAGGCATAAGCTACTACTTTGCCTTCTTGCATCAGTACACATCCAGGACCTAGGCGTGAAGCATCACAATAGACATCGAAAGCTTTGTGGATATCAGGCATTATTAGCACAGGGGCGGTAGTTAACCTCTTCTTCAGCTCTTCAAAACTAGTTTGACACTTGTCATTCCATTTAAACTCTTTTCCCTTTTCCAATAATGAAGTGAGAGGTTTTATGATTTTCGAGAATCCTTCAATAAATCTGCGGTAATAACCCGCTAATCCAAGAAAACTCCTGATTTCGGACACATTCTTGGGCGGATTCTAGTTCAGCACATCTTGAACTTTACTTGGGTCTATTGTGATTCCTCCGTCGGTGATAACATGTCAAAGGAAGGAAACTTCTTTCGACCAAAACTCACACTTACTCAATTTGGCGTATCCCGAAGCTTCTGTAACACTAATCTTAGGTGCTCTTCATGCTCTTCTTCATTTCGAGAAAATACCAAGATATCATTCGATATCATCTATGAATACTACCACAGACTTGTCTAGGTACTCCATGAACACCTTATTCATCAAGTACATGAAATACATTGGAGCGTTTGTCAACCCAAAAGACATCACAATGTACTCATATAGGCCGTATCTGGATGTGAACGTTATTTTGGGAATATTTTCTGCTCGGATCTTTAACTGGTGATATCCTGATCGCAGATCAATTTTAGAAAAAGACCTTTTCACCTGTCATTTGATCAAACAGATCTTCAATCCTAGGTAGTGGATATTTATTCTTAATAGTTACATCATTAAGAGCCCTATAATCCACGCACATTCTCCTGGTGTCATCCTTTTTATCAACAAAAAGTACAGGCGCTCCCCAAGGTGAAGAACTAGGATGGATAAAACCTTTACTTAATAATTCTTCTATTTGTTTCTTTAACTCAACCAAATCCTTAACATCCATTCTATAGGGTCTTTTAGATATAGGTGAAGTGCCAGGTAAAAGATCAATAAAGAACTCAATATCACGGTCAGGTGGCATACCTGATAAATCTTCGGGAAAGACGTCGGGGTATTCGCATGAAACCTTGATATCCTCCAAAGATTTTCCTTTTATTGATTCACTATACCCTTTTCTTTGGATGAGGCAGTAGCCACAAACTCAATCATGTCCCCTTGAGGGCTATTTAAAAGCACTGACTTCTTGGCACATAGGATAATTACATCAGATACTCCTAACCAGTCCATTCCAAAAATCACATCAATACCATTGGACTTTAAGACCACTAAGTGAGCTACGAAATCTATCCCCATGATTTTTAGATTGACTTGTGGGCATATTCGACTAGTTTTCATTTCACCACCTGGTGAGCTAACTAGCAAAGTTTTCTTCATAGGTTGCATAGGTATGTTATGCTTTGCCACAAATTGACCGGTTATAAATGAGTGTGATGCTCCAGAATCAAATAAAACTGATGCAGGTTCAGAATTGATGAGGACCATACCGAATACAACATCTAGAGCTTCCTTGGCTGTTTCAGCTATCACATGGTTCACCCTACCACGCAAGTTCAGCTGTCGGAAGTTTACAGTATGCTCAAGTGTGTACTCGCCTTGACTTAGCTTTTGTTACCGGGTTGCTTGACAGATATCAAAGTAATCCAGGAATAGAACACTGGAAATTAGTAAAGAAAGTTTTTTGGTACCTGCAAGGTACAAAGGGTCTCATGCTAATGTATAGAAAATCTAATTTCCTACACATAGAAGGGTATACAGATTCATATTATACGGGAGATGAAAGAAAGTCCACGTCAAGTTACGTATTCACTCTTGCAGGAGGAGCTATATCATGGAAAAGCTCAAAGCAAACCGTCACTACATCCTCCATAATGTATGCCGAGTTTGTAGTATGTTATGAGGCCACGGGGCAGGTGAACTGGTTAAAGAAGTTCATACCCGGATTGAAAGTGGTAGACGATATACATAAGCCACTTAAGTTATACTGTGATAACGATCCAGCAGTATGTTATGCTCACAACAATAAGTTAGGTGGTGCTGCCAAACACATTGACATAAAGTATTATGTTGTGAAAGATAAAGTCCGAGATCATATAATTAGTCTTGAGCATATAAGAACAGAAAAGATGCTCGTGGATTCGCTTACAAAAGGCTTACTACCCAGTGTGTTCAGAGAACACGTAGTCGATATGGGTTTAAGGGAAAGCCTATGATTCCTGGACAAGAAGGGCCTAGTTAAGAATCTGTTTCAAAACAGAGAGGAACATTGTAGCTGTTAAATCTAATGGCAAGAGACCGTGACGATGAGGCACGCTCTATGCACTGAACTGTGATGGAATGGGAATAAGAGAAAGTAAGAAAGTTAAGTTTAAGTTATAAGGTGAGATCAATGGGGAGAATGTTAGATTGATCTCCAACCGTCAATTGGCCCCTTGGATCCACGCCCTGATCGGGGGCGCCCAACCCTACATGGATGGTGGGCCCCCGTCGTACAGCGCCATAAATAGGAGGGTGGGGGCCGGGGCGCCAAGCACGAGGTTCGCCTAAGCCGCCGAGCACCCCACCTACAGTCCTAAACCCTAAGTGATCATAGAGGGGGCGCTGCCAGCGACGGAAAGTGCCGCCGCCGACCTCTGCACTACGCCGACCACTGCTATGACACCGGGCTCCCCTGCGACCTCTACTCCGACCTCTACACCGCTGCTGGACGCCGTCATCGACTGGAAGACGACATGGATGGCTCGTCTAACGCCAAGCCCGACGGTCAGACCTTCTACCTCTCTCTCTCTCTCTCTCTCTCTCTCTCTCTCTCTCTCTCTCTCTCTCACTCACTCATGTACACCTGATCTACTCCTAGGACGATCCTAGCGATCAACAATATTTATTCATCATACATGCGAGCAGCAAGTAGCATATGCATACACATGCAATAGAGTATAAATTAGGTCCATGCATACACTTTGCAATAGAGCACATGCTAGCAGCAAGCAACAACATATGTCTCAAAGTGTGGCTCGTGAGCAGCTCACGAGCTGGCTCGAGTTGGCTCGTTATAGCTAACGAGTTAAATTCTTGGCTTGGCTCGGCTCGTTATCGTAACAAGCTGAGCCGAGCCGAGCTGAACCAGCCACGAGCCGAGCGAGCTAACGAGCTTCGAGTTTTTCGTTCAGCCTTAGGTGGTGGCATTGCGCATGACACCTTCACATGGGAATAGATCAAGTAATAGAACCCGTTGTTGATTAATATATCAGAGTTTACTTGACCCTGAACTAATTAATCTTATTCCTCCGACTACAAATCCTCTGCTGCTACTGCCATCTCAATACTACGAAACTAAAATGTCTTTAACCTTTGAGATTATCGGTCAGATAAATGAGCTACACATTTAGTGCGCTGGAGTCATGGAGTAAACCAGTTAGATAATTTAGCGGTTAGCTCCAACTGCCCTAGTTGCATACATGGACAGGCTCATCAGGGTGGCCATCTGATCATACGTCCGTCCTGTGGGGCTGTGTTACCAGCGTGGTGTGGTGCCATGGCATGACGACGAGTCGTCCCCAGAGGCCAGAGCAAGAAAACTGTGCCGTCACAGTGAGGTGCATGCAATCCACGGTGTCCGTCGTCCACTCCTAACTAACGGACACAGTCACGTCTCTGCATTTGCTCCTTTTTTTTTTGAGGCAGTCTCTGCATTTGCTCTTAATTTGGAGACAACAAAACAGGGTCCAGGTGGACAAGTGTTTCTGTTTCCTCAACTCGACAGCTCTTATTTATTATTTATTAAAAAAAAACACTTCTCGTTGGTACTACTACATCCATCCTAGAAATGATGCAATTCTGAGTTTGTGTCGAGACAAACTTCCTTAACTTTCATAAAATTTATATAGATCACTATTAATATTTATTTATTTATGACCTCAAATAGATATATACTAGAAAATATGTTTCTATGATTAATCTGATGACAATCATTCGAAATCATACATGTTAGCACATTTTGTTAATAGATTTGATCAAATTTAAACCCGTTTGACCGCTCTCAAAAAACAAGAATATATCTTTTTTAGACGGCGGGACTAGTATTTGGCATTGAAAGCATCTAGGCCCCTGGTTGGGTTTTGGTGATTAATGACAATACGTGATTACTGTGACTAACGTGTGTTTTGCAGAGGCAATTAAGTTAGGTCATGGTAATGGAGATCGATTGGGCTATCATGGTGGTCATGCCGCTACGATGGAAATCGTTTCGGTTTTCAAAGGATGAACGACAAGATTAAGGATGGACTAGTTCTAAGTGTCGTTTGGTGTTGATGAGACACTTAGAGTAGTTTAGGACTTTGTTTTTCCTTTGGCCGTACTATTAATGGGGTATGGATGGGTAGCTTGACCTAGGTGAGTCTAGTGAGTTAGGTGGGTTCACACTTGCTAAATCTAGCAGTAGGTAGCTCCTAAAAAGCTCTTAGATCCATTGGAGCAAACTTCATTCACGTATGATTGAGAGTTGGAAGTGAACGGAGGGTCAAATACTGACCGGACGCTAGTTCCGGTGTCACCGGATGCTGGCGCAGAGTTTGGTCAGTTCATTTGATCAAGGTGATTTCGTCTGGTGCGACCGGATGCTGAGATGTGAGTGACCGGACGCTAGGTCCCAACGTTCGGTCAACTCCAGTAAGGTTCCAGAGAGGGAAAATCATGACCGGACGTGTCCGGTCACAACTTAAACACTGGAGTTCGGGGAGAACTGACCGGAGCATCCGATCAACATGACCGGAGCGTCCGGTCACCCCGCAGAGGCACATAACGGTTCATTTTGAACACGGGTGTATAAATACTTCCTCCATTCATGTGAGGGGGTATTTTGCTCATTCCAACAGTTGAGAAACACCCTTGAGAGTGCCAAGAAGAGCAAGGTCCTAGTGAGGTGATTGAGATTTGAGAATCCCAAAGAGAGCCCTCATTAGTGAAAGCAAGAGTAGCAAAGTGTGCATCCACCCTTCTCATTAGGCTTGTCGTGGTCAAGTGAGAGTTCGTGCTTGTTACTCTTGGTGATCGCCATCACCTAGATGGCTTGGTGGTGATTGAGAGCTTGGTGATCATCTGGTGGAGCTTGTGGATGACCCAACTCAAGTTATGAGCGATTGTGGGTGATTCATCGCGACGGAGTGTCAAAGAATCAACCCGTAGAGAGCACTTGATCCTTGCGCGGATCAAGGAGGAGCTACACCCTTGTGCAGGTGCTCCAATGAGGACTAGTGGGGAGTGGCGACTCTCCAATACCTCGGCAAAACATCACCGCGTTCCTTCCTCTCTCTTTACTTTGAGCATTTACTTTGAGCAATTCAATTCTTATCATTTACATTCATAGAATTACCATGCTAGAGAAGGATTGGAACATAGGTTGCTAAGCTTTTGTGCGGTAGATCAATAGAAACACTTTCTAGGCACAAGGGGTTAATTGGGCTAACCGTAGGGATTAATTATTGCAAAAAAATTAGAATTAGCCCAATTCACCCCCCCTCTTGGGAATCTTGATCCTTTCAATTGGTATTGGAGCCTCATGCTCACGTATTTTGGCTTAACCGCCTAGAGAAAGATGTCTCACAGGAATGGACCTCCTCCTATCTTTGAGGGGGATGATTTTCCATATTGGAAAATCCGCATGAAGGCGTATCTAGAAGCTCTAGATGTTGGAATACTTAGAGCCGCCTCACTAGGTTTCCCAAAACCTCGGGATGCCACACACCTACAAGGCTGAAAGCATCTAGGCCCCTAGTTGGATTTCGGTGATTAATGTCAATACAAGATTACTATGACTAACGTGTGTTTTGCAGAGACAATTAAGTTAGGTCATGGTAATGGAGATCGATTGGGCAATCGAGGTTGTCATGCCCCTACGATGGAAATCGTTTCGGATTTCAAAGGATGGACGACAAGGTTAAGGATAACTAGTTCTAAGTGTCGATTGGAGTTGGAGAGACACTTAGAGTAGTTTAGGACTTTGTTTTTCCTTTGGCCGTACTATGAAGGGGGGTATGAACGGGTAGCTTGACCTAGTTGAGTCTAGTGAGTTAGGTGTGGTGCACACTTGTTAAAACTAGCTCTAGGTAGCTCCTATGAATGCCTAAGATCCTTTGGAGCAAACTTCATTCACATATGTTCGGAAGTTAGAAGTGAATGGAGGGTCAAATACTGACCGGACGCTGGCTCCGGTGCGACCGGACGCTGGCCGCAGGGTCCAGTCAGTTCATTTGACTGTGAAGATCAAGTCTGGTGTGACCGGACGCTGGGAGGTCATGTGACCGGACGCTGAGGGCCAGCGTCCGGTCGACTCCAGTAAGGGTCCAGACTTGGAAAAGAGTGACCGGACGCGTCCGGTCAGTGTGACCGGACCCTGTGTATCCAGCGTCCGGTCGTTTACAGTAAGCATCCAAGGGCGACCGGACGCGTCCGGTCGGTACTGACCGGACCCTGACAGCGTCCGGTCATCACTTGAAAACTGATTCGTGGGTTGAACTGACCGGAGCGTCCGGTCATCACGACCGGAGCGTCCGGTCATCCCGCAGAAGCTCATAACGGTTCGTTTTTCAGGCTGGCTTATAAATAGAAGCTCCACTCGTGAGTGGAGTATCTTTTGCTCATTCCAACAGCTGAGAAAACATGTTTGTGAGTGCCAAGAAGAGCAAGGTCCTAGTGAGGTGTTTGTGATTTGAGAATCCAAGAGAGTAGCCTCACTAGCAAATCAAGAGTAGCAAAGTGTGCATCCATCTTCTCATTAGGCTTCGCGTGGTCAAGTGAGAGTTCGTGCTTGTTACTCTTGGTGATCGGCATCACCTAGACGGCTTGGTGGTGATTGGGAGTTTGGTGTTCACCCGGCGGAGCTTGTGGGTGACCCAACTCAAGTTGTGAGCGGTTTTGGGTGATTCGCCGCGACGGAGTGTCGAAGAATCAACCCGTAGAGAGCACTTGATCCTTGCGCGGATCAAGGGGGAGCTACACCCTTGCGCGGGTGCTCCAATGAGGACTAGTGGGGAGTGGTGACTCTCCGATACCTCGGCAAAACATCGCCGCGTTCCTTTCTCTCTCTATTTACTTTGAGCACTTACTTTGAGCATTTACTTTGAGCAATTCAATACTTGTTTTTATTCCCATAAGAATTGCTTGCTAGAGTAAGTTTGGAACTTAGGTTGAGAGGTTGTTGTGCATTAATTTGAGATAAACACTTTTCTAGGCACAAGGGGTTAATTGGGCTATCCGTAGGATTTGATTATTGCAAGAAAATTTAGAATTAGCCCAATTCACCCCCCTCTTGGGCATCTTGATCCTTTCAATTGGTATCAGAGCCTCGTGCTCACATTTTTAAGCTTAATCGCTTAGAGCAAGATGTCTCACGGGGATGGTCCTCCTCCTATCTTTGAGGGAGATGATTTTCCATATTGGAAAATCCGCATGGAGGCTTACTTAGAAGCTCTAGATGTTGGAATTCTTAGAGCCGCCTCTAAAGGGTTCCCCGCACCTAGGAATGCCGCACAACTTCAAGGCGATGAAGTAAATTATGAAAAATGGAATGCAAAGGCTCGCAACACCATCTTTAGAGGCCTTTGCAAAGATGTGTTCAATCATGTAAGGAACCACAAAGACGCCCATGCACTATGGTTGGATGTTTGTGCGCTCCATGAGGGAACCAAGAGTGAGCGTGAGGAACGCTATCATCTTGTGATTAAAAAGCTAAATTCTTTTGAGATGTTTCCCAAAGAAAGTGCTAATGAGATGTATTCTCGATTAAATGTTCTTGTAGAGGAAGTCAATGGGCTTGGACTTACTCAAATGTCACCATCCGACGTTGTGAGAAAAATCTTGAGTGTCCTCCCCATTGACAAATATGGGCACATTGTGACCGTGCTACATCAAGGTGATCTTTCCGCCGCTACACCGACACAAATCTTGGGAAAGATCAATGCTCATGAGATGTACATGCACATCACACCACAAGATGGCTCATCCTCTACAAAGAAGAAAGAGAAAGACTTAGCATTCAAAGCTAGCCAAGACAAGGGCAAAGCAAGACTTGAGTATGAGAGCTCAAGTGATGAAGATGATGAAGAAAGCCTTGCCCTCATGGTGAAAAAGACCACCAAGATGCTAAAAAGGCTAAACAAGAGTGGCATCAAATTTGATGGCAAAAAGAAGAAGTTCTTCACTAGCTCAAGAAGAAAGCCAATCTCCGAGATGGATTGCTACAATTGTGGCGAACTTGGTCATCTAGCTCATCAATGCACAAAGCCCAAGAAAGACAAGTTCAAGAACAAGGGCAAGAAAGATGATTCAAGTGATGAAGATGAAAAGAAGAAGAACAAGCCATACAAGAAGAGAGATGGCAAAAAGAGGGAGTTCTACAAGAAGAAGAAGAGTGGCAAGGCCTATATTGTCGGTGATTGGCTCACAGACATTGATTCATCAAGTGGATCATCCGATGATGATAGTGACGATGAAAAGGTGGCCGCCATTGCTATTGATCTTGCATCTTCACCACCACCATCGCCATCATCCTCTACACACCTATGCCTTATGGCCAAAGGTGAACGCAAGGTAACTAAGAGTGATGATAGTAGTGATGATGAACATGCTAGTGATGATAGTGATAGCGATGATGATGACTCACCTACTTATGATGATCTTGTCAAAATACTAAGAAAATATACTAAGATCATTAGAAAGAGTAGAGCTACAAATGAAAAGCTTGATGCTAAAAATGATTCACTCTTAGCTAAGTGTGATACATTAGAAAAGGCTAATGATGAGCTCAAGGAAACAAATAATTATATATCATCCAAACTCAAGGAGCTCAAATCTTCTAAGAAAGAGCTTAAAGATAAAAATGATAAACTTGAGTGGGTACACAATGAGCTTATCACTAGTCACAATAAGCTAAAAGATGAATATGCAACTCTAAAGATCAATTATGATACCCTTATTATTGCACAAGAATTCTTACCAAATGAGCCACATGATGCTACTAACCATGTTGTTAAGATTGATATAGCTACCTCATGTGATGATTTAATTGATGAAAGCATTGAGCATGGATCTAGTAGCAAGGGCAAGCAAGTGGTTGAATGCAATGACTATAATGAGTATGTCAAGCTCAAGAGTAACAATGAGAAGCTCATGAAAGATCTTGAAGAGATGAAAAGTCACAACACCATTGTGCTAGAAACTCTTGATCATGACAAAGAGGTGATCCTTGAGAATGAGAAGTTAAAAGAAGAAATCAAGAAACTCAAGGAGGAAAAGAACAATGATATTCTCAAAGAAGAGAACAAGAAGCTCAAGATGGAGAAAGAGCATCTCAAGGTGGGATTGAGCAAGTTTGCTAGAGGCAAGCATCTCCAAAGTGAGCTACTCATGAATACCGTCATGAAGATGGATAGAAGTGGCATTGGATATATGGCAAGTGTAGAGAAGAAGAAGGCTCAAGCTCAACACCAACAATCAAAGCCAAAGCCAAAGCCAAAGCCAAAGAGATGTTTTGAATGTGGACAAGAAGGCCATTTTGCTCATGAGTGTCAAACTCCACCACCACAACCCTTGCCCAAGCATGCTAGACCCTTTGCTTTCAATGCTCACTACATGCTTAGAAAAGATTCGAGTGGAAATATGAAAGTCATGTTCTTAGGTCCCCCCAACAAGAGTAGGCCTAAGAAAATTTGGGTGGCTAAGTCACTTGTTGAGAAGGTGAAGGGCCCTCAACAAGCTTGGATCCCTAAAGCTTGAATCTCTTGTGTGTAGGTGAACTACAAGACTGGTGGAAGTCATTGGGTTATTGATAGTGGTTGCACTCAACATATGACCGGTGATCCTCGTATGTTCACCTCACTAGATGAAGAGGTAGATGGACAAGAGAAAATAACATTTGGAGATAATTCAAAGGGCAAGGTCAAAGGATTGGGCAAAGTGGCAATATCAAATGATCATTCCATCTCAAATGTGCTCTATGTTGCTTCATTGAGTTTCAACTTGCTATCCGTTGGTCAATTGTGTGATCTTGGCTTCCAATGCTTGTTCACCGAGAAGGAGGTGGTTGTATCTAAGGTAGATGACAATCAAGTGATATTCAATGGATTTAGATACAACAATCTATATCTAGTTGACTTCACCTCCGAAGATGCAAACTTGAAGACTTGCCTATTCACCAAAACAACACTTGGGTGGCTATGGCATAGAAGGCTTGCTCATGTTGGGATGAGCTCACTCAAGAAGCTTATGAAGAATAATTTGGTGAGAGGATTGAAGGATGTGAAGTTTGAGAAGGACAAGCTTTGTAGTGCATGTCAAGCCGGCAAGCAAGTTGCAAACACTCATCCAACCAAAGCTTTCATGTCAACCACAAGAGTGCTAGAACTCCTACACATGGATTTATTCGGACCAACAACATACAAGAGTTTGGGAGGAAATCTCTATTGTCTTGTGATTGTGGATGACTATTCAAGATATACATGGGTGTTCTTCCTTCATGACAAATCCGAAGTTGCATCTTGTTTCAAGAAGTTTGCCAAGAGAGCACAAAATGAATTTGAAGTGAAGCTCAAAAAGATAAGAAGTGACAATGGCAAAGAGTTTGACAACACAAACATAGAAGCTTATTGTGATGAAGTTGGAATCAAACATGAAGTCTCCGCAACCTATACTCCTCAACAAAATGGTGTAGTTGAGAGGAAGAACCGGACTTTAATCACTCTTGCAAGGACAATGCTAGATGAGTACAACACCCCCGAAGCTCTATGGGTGGAAGCAATCAACACCGCATGTTATGCATCCAACCGCCTATTTCTTCAAAAGTTCCTTATCAAGACACCATATGAGTTGCTCAATGGGAAGAAGCCGGACGTCTCCTTCTTTAGGGTGTTTGGTTGCAAGTGCTACATCTACAAGAAGCGGCAACACCTAGGGAAGTTTCAAAGGCATTGTGATATAGGTTTTCTTGTTGGTTACTCATTGAAGTCCAAAGCATATAGAGTATTTAATCATGCCACCGACTTGGTTGAAGAAACATATGATGTGGAATTTGATGAATCTAACGGCTCCCAAGGAGCACATGAGAATCTTGATGATGTAGGTGATGAACCATTGAGGGAGGCTATGAAGAATATTCCGGTGGGAGACATCAAGCCAAAAGATGATGAAGATGATGTACAAGTCATTAACCAACCTTCTTCATCAAATGTACCACAAGATGGTGAAAAAGTTGGGAGAGTAGAAAATGAAGATACTCATGTCTCCCATGAGCAAATGGTGGTACAAGCACAAGATGTTGATGCTCCACAACCTCCTCCTCAAGTGGCCAATAGAAGAAATACTCCTCTCCTACAAGATCATCCACAAGATCTCATCATAGGGAGTCCAACAAAGGGGGTGATGACTAGATCTCAAAAACTTACCTCATTTATTGCTCATCACTCTTTTGTCTCTTGCTATGAGCCTACCAAGGTAGAAGAAGCTCTAAAAGATCCAGATTGGATAATGCCATGCATGAAGAGTTGAACAACTTCACTCGTAATGAAGTATGGAATCTTGAAGAGCGACCAAAAGGTGCAAGAGTGATTGGAACAAAGTGGGTGTTCCGCAACAAGCAAGATGATCAAGGTGTTGTTGTGAGGAACAAGGCAAGACTAGTGGCAAAGGGTTCTCTCAAGTTGAAGGTTTAGATTTTGGAGAAACCTTTGCACCGGTTGCAAGATTAGAAGCCATCCGTATCCTTCTTGCATATGCATCACATCATGAAATGAAACTATATCAAATGGATGTGAAAAGTGCATTCTTAAATGGCTTTATTAATGAACTAGTCTATGTTGATCAACCTCCCGAGTTTGAAGACCCTAGATATCCTAATCATGTTTTTAGGTTGTCCAAGGCACTATATGGGCTTAAGCAAGCCCCAAGAGCTTGGTATGAGCACCTTCGGGATTTCCTTATTGAGAAGGGCTTCACCATTGGGAAGGTCGACACCACACTATTCACCAAGAAGCTTGATGGGCATATCTTCATTTGTCAAGTATATGTTGATGATATTATCTTTGGATCATCAAATGAAGACTCATGCAAAGAATTTGGTGAATTGATGTCTAAGGAGTTCGAGATGTCAATGATTGGGGAGCTTACATTCTTTCTTGGTTTTCAAGTCAAGCAAATGAAAGAAGGCATCTTCATCTCTCAAGAGAAATACACAAAAGACCTTCTCAAGAGATTCAAGATGGATGAATGTAAGCCAATCAAGACCCCAATGCCTACCAATGGGACATCTCGACCTAGATGAGGGAGGTAACTCGGTTGATCAAACTCTCTACCGTTCTATGATTGGTAGCTTGTTTATATTTTAACCGCATCTAGGCCCGACATCATGTTTAGTGTGTATATGTGTGCTAGGTTTCAAGCTAGTCCTAAGGAAACACATTTAATTGCCGTTAAAAAGAATCCTTAGGTATCTTAAGCACACGCCAAGCATTGGCCTTTGGTATCCCAAAGGAGCTTTATTTGAATTAATTGGCTATTCCGATTCGGATTACGCCGGATGCAAAGTTGATAGAAGAGCACATCCGAAGGGTGCCATTTGCTTGGTAGATCACTTGTGTCTTGGTCCTCCAAGAAACAAATAGTGTGGCTTTGTCCACCGCCGAAGCGGAATACATTGCCGCGGGTGCTTGTTGTGCACAAATATTATACATGAAACAAACTTTACTAGACTATGGAGTAGTTCTAGAGAAAGTACCTCTTTTGTGTGACAATGAAAGTGCGGTGAAACTTGCAAATAATCCGGTTCAACACTCTCGCACCAAGCATATAGATAGCTACCATCACTTTCTAAGAGATCATGTGGCTAAAAATAATATATCACTAGAAGGTGTAAGATCCGAAGATCAATTAGCGGATATCTTCACTAAACCGCTAGATGAAGCTACATTTTGTAGATTGCGGAACGAGCTCAATGTACTTGATTTTAGTAACTTCACAAAAAATTGAGCTTGTGTTGTCCCTTGCATTCATTGTAATATACAACATGTTTAATTTGTGGAAATGCATATAGGGCTTGTCTAACATGGTTAAGATAACCGCCGAAAAGCGTGTGAAGAAGCTTAACCTTGGATCAAACTTGACAAGCAACTAGATTTGCTTACAAGCATTACATATGCATGATTAGTGTTTTGTCGTTTTGTTCCATTTGCCCTCTTGTTGCTTATTTCTTAAAAAGAATTATAGCCTAAGGCAAAATACTTTGAAAAATATGAGGGTTTGAGAGAGGTCACTCACATCAGTCCCAATTGGTGTTTATTTGGATCTTATTTAAGTTGGGACTAGATTAGGAACAGGCAGCGCGAAGGAAGTTTGAAGATTTGCTGGAAAAGGTGCATCGGACGCTGCACCGAACGCTGCTGTCTAGCGTCCGGTCAGTTCACAGGAGGTGAACTGCTGTTGAAGGAGTGACCGGACGCTGCGTCTGTGCGTCCGGTCAGAAAGAGTTCAGCGTCCGGTCGATTGGAGGAAGATCAAATTGTACTGACCGGACCCTGCCTGCGTCCGGTCATGGACCACCGGACGGGTCCGGTCCCGATTCCAGAGGATTTGGACCTCTCTGGAATCGACCGGACGCTGGGTGGTAGCGTCCGGTCGCTACCACCGGAGCGTCCGGTCAGTGGATCTCGCGCGACTTCAAGTCTCTTTTCCCGTTTCCTTTTCTGTCGCATTTTGGGGGCTATTTATCCGAACCTTGTTTTTCTTCTTCCTTGATCTAAGCCCGAACCGCAGCCGTGCCCTAGCCCACGCGCCACCAAGCCGCGCCGCCGCTGCCTCGCCGAGCCGTCGCACGGTTGCGCCACCGCCTCCTCGCGCCTCACCTCGCGCCCGCGCCTCCGTGCCTCTGCCCAGCCGCGCCGCAGCCTCCCCGTGCCCTGCAGCCAAGCCTAGCGCCCCGGCCTAGCGCACCACCAAGCCTCGCGGCTCGTCGCACGCGCCACCAAGCCTACTCAGCTCCTCGCCGGCCTCCTCGCGCCCAAGCTCGTCGTTCCATCGGTGCCAAAGCTATAAATCTTCACCAAGTGCTCTTGCCCTATCCTCCCATTGTTTGGTAAGGCGAGTTCTACGTTTCAATCTTGATCTCCAATTGTGATCTAGATAAATTCTAAATGCACTGATTTCCCATTGCATTCAGGGCGTTTGACCTAACCCTAGCCCGGTTCCGAGGATCCCCCACGTGATATCTTATCTCTTCTCAGATCGCTGTTCGTCAGGTAGAAAGCCACTCGATTCAATTTCGCATCTACATTGCTTTCTCTATTAGGGTTTCGCATCTATTAGATATATGGTATTTATTTGTATATCCATCTATTCTATCGTGCAGCGAGTCGGTTCCGTTGTGGTTCAATTGGCAGTTGGCAGTCAACTCGGAGCCAAGCTCGCGAGTAAGGATCGAGGCCAAGCCTCGAAAGCGGCAGTATTGACAGTTGATCTCCATCAGCGGCAGTTCACCATCTTGTCAGCTCAGATGGCTCGCACCAAGAATGTTGGTGGTGGCCCAGGCGATGATGATCGGAGGCCCCCGCCTTGTCAGCCAGCCGGATCCAAGGGCAAATCAACCAAGCAAGTAACATCCAAGAAGCGGAAGTACCCCGACGCAGAGACAGCTAGAGCAGCAGCTATTGCAGAGGCCGCAGAGCGTGCCGAGAGAGGTGGCACCCGTAGCGGAGTTGTCATTGCAGATCAGCCAGTTTCACCCGCAGTCAGAGCTGCGATTGAGGAGGTTGAGCGTCGTCACGGTAGTCCAGCTAGGACTGCCACGCTTGTAGGACGACGGGTTGCCATTGAGGAGGGTCCGTCAGCACAGCAGCAGCCTCCACCAGCAGAGCCTCAGCCAGCCCAGGAGACTCAGGAGAGTCAAGAGACTGAGCCGGCACCTCAGCTACGCCGCTCGAGTCGTACCAGTGCTACAGTTCCACCGAGGCCAGCTACACAGCGCAGGGGTTCACGCCCTCCACCCAGACCACAGGGTCCGCCTCCAGTGGTTCACCTCGACTTGAGGGCCGCTACAGCCAGGCAGGTTCAGCAGCTGCGGTTTGTTGAGTTTGAGGTTTGGTTTCCTCCGAGGAGGGATGAGAGAGCAGCTGAGGGGTTCTACACGCCACTGCAGGAGGATTTCTACAATGCATATCTAAACAGTGGGGTAGTGTTCAGATCATAGAGGGTCTGTCCGATAGAGTCCATTGTGGCAGCAGCCAGAGAGGGCATTCGGCAATACTTGTCATATTTGCCAAGACTGTCAGATCTGATTGGACGGACAGGGATATATGTACCTTCTTTGGTTCGTCAGTTTTATGCCTCGCTCTACATCGATCCTCATCATAGATTCATTCACTTTGCCTTCAACGGCAAAGACTATAGAGTGACGAGTAGCAGGGCCAGAGAGATACTGAGACTACAGGAGCAGCCTGTAAGGATGCATGAGGTTTGCTATGGACATCAGGAGCCTCCTAGGTGTCCTCATGGAGGGTTGGTGCCCCCTATAGACTTAGTGCGCCATTGCTTCAAGGAGCCGTTTGGTGAGGGGTCAAGCAGGAACCCCAGTGACTTGACTCCTACAGCGAGGATACTAGAGGCCATCATCAGGAGGACATTGCTTCCTAGGTTGGGATACAGGGAGGGCCTGACTCGCTTACAGCTCTGGCTTCTCAATGCCATCATGCAGATGACAGTGTTTGACATCTGGGACCTCCTTCTTTCAGAGATGGAGGATACTATAGCTGAGGGATTCAAGGGTCGCAGGCAGCTTTCCTATGCTCACTGGATCACGTTTCTCATCTGCAGAGTTGTGATTGATAAGCCCCCTGGCATGATGGATGAGTATACAGGTGCCACTACGGAGTTCCCAGCTTACAACCTGTCATAGAGGATCAGACACGCCACTCCTCCAGCACCCAGACAGCCTAGCCGTCGTCCCGACGTGCCAGAGTCCGCAGCTCAGCAGGACGAGATCATCAGAGGGATTGCAGCCACTGAGGAGGCAGAGCTAGAGGCACAACAGGAGGTGAGTGAGTACAGTGACAGCTCCGACGATGACTACCAGCCTATACCTCAGATGCCTCCATGCAGACACGATGCAGAGGCAGGTAGCTCCAGTTCTGCTCCACCTGCTCTACAGACAGACCCCGCTCTCATCGCTATTCTTGAGCGGATGCAGAAGGATCAGACATGATAGGCACAGGAGACAGCTACGAACTTCGCACAGTTTCAGGCTCGTCAGGACGAGTTTCAGCGGCAGCTGCAGCTCCTTCAGCACCAGCAGTTACTTATGCAGTAGCAGCTCATGGGATTCATGCAGCATGTAGTGATAGCCATTGGGATCCCACTGCCACAGACTTCGCCCCAGCTTGCACAGCCTCCTACCACTTCGACGACTCCAGCAGTACAGCCCATCGGGCTTCAGAGTCAGGGACAGCCTCCAGCTCAGTTTCCTTCACCTCCTGTACAGGTGTCCCAGTGGTTAGCTTCACCTGGTGTAGCCCCGCAGTTCACTCCTTATCACACGGGTTTCTCACCAGAGCAGACGTCCTCACTATTCGTACCTGAGTCGTCAGTCTCCAGGAGTCTTGGAGCATCATTCAGTGAGTTGACCGGCATGCCTACTCCACCTCACATGCATACTACCGGTCCGTCTACAGTAGCTCCAGCTATCATGACTACTCAGAGGCTCCCCTCGTCTGTCGCCTCGTCAGATCCTACGACAGACATACTTGCAGCTTCACAGGCAGCACCAGCTCAGACCCAGACCGCTTCAGCGACACTTCCTACTTCAGAGGGTCAGTCAGTTCAGAGCTCAGGGTCAGATGATGATGGCACCCAGTTCCATCTTGCTCCACGTACTTCAGCGCCCGACTCGTCCGCTGCAGCCCCGCCGTCTGACCCCTAGGTTTTGGTGTTTGACGCCAAAGGGGGAGAGGGTTTGAGTATGTAGACTTAGGGGGAGCGAGTTTCAGGGGGAGCTAGTTATCTAGTATTAGCTTATTATATACTTTTGGAGTTTTATTTGTGTGATACACTATTACTTATGCATTCGTGTGTTTACTTTCATGCATATTCTTATTTATATGTGATAGTGCTATCTACGTGGTTGTGATATTTGACATGTGTGACTTCTACTTTGCTTTATCTCTATGTCATATCACTTATGGAATGCTCATTTGCTTTTGCTTCCGCGTTTACACTTCGAAGCAAATGAGCTTTGTTATTGGTACTCATGCTCAATTCATATCCTTTGAGTACATTGTTTTGGCTTGGGTCATATAAGCTTGACTAACTCTTTTGTTCTTATTGACAAAAGCTTATATGAACCAAGCCCGTCAAAAACCTCACTCCATAACATACTCGAGGTGGTATTGTCATCAATCACCAAAAAGGGGGAGATTGAAAGCATCTAGGCCCCTAGTTGGATTTTGGTGATTAATGTCAATACAAGATTACTATGACTAATGTGTGTTTTGCAGAGACAATTAAGTTAGGTCATGGTAATGAAGATCGATTGGGCAATCGAGGTTGTCATGCCCCTATGATGGAAATCGTTTCGGATTTCAAAGGATGGACGACAAGGTTAAGGATAACTAGTTCTAAGTGTCGATTGGAGTTGGAGAGACACTTAGAGTAGTTTAGGACTTTGTTTTTCCTTTGGCCATACTATGAAGGGGGGTATGAATGGGTAGCTTGACCTAGTTGAGTCTAGTGAGTTAGGTGTGGTGCACACTTGTTAAAACTAGCTCTAGGTAGCTCCTATGAATGCCTAAGATCCTTTGGAGCAAACTTTATTCACATATGTTCAGAAGTTAGAAGTGAATGGAGGGTCAAATACTGATCGGACGCTGGCTCCGGTGCGACCGGACGCTGGCCGCAGGGTCCGGTCAGTTCATTTGACTGTGAAGATCAAGTCTGGTGTGACCGGACGCTGGGAGGTCATGTGACCGGATGCTGAGGGTCAGCGTCCGGTCGACTCCAGTAAGGGTCCAGACTTGAAAAAGAGTGACCGGACGCGTCCGGTCAGTGTGACCGGACCCTGTGTATCCAGCGTCCGGTCGTTTACAGTAAGCATCCAAGGGCGACCGGACGCGTCCGGTCGGTACTGACTGGACCCTGACAGCGTCCGGTCATCACTTGAAAACTGATTCGTGGGTTGAACTGACCAGAGCGTCCGATCATCACGACCGGAGCGTCCGGTCATCCCGCAGAAGCTCATAACGGTTCGTTTTTCAGGCTGGCTTATAAATAGAAGCTCCACTCGTGAGTGGAGTATCTTTTGCTCATTCCAATAGCTGAGAAACATGTTTGTGAGTGCCAAGAAGAGCAAGGTCCTAGTGAGGTGTTTGTGATTTGAGAATCCAAGAGAGTAGCCTCACTAGCAAATCAAGAGTAGCAAAGTGTGCATCCATCTTCTCATTAGGCTTCGCGTGGTCAAGTGAGAGTTCATGCTTGTTACTCTTGGTGATCGCCATCACCTAGATGGCTTGGTGGTGATTGGGAGTTTGGTGTTCACCCGGCGGAGCTTGTGGGTGACCCAACTCAAGTTGTGAGCGGTTTTGGGTGATTCGCCGCGACGGAGTGTCGAAGAATCAACCCGTAGAGAGCACTTGATCCTTGCGCGGATCAAGGGGGAGCTACACCCTTGCGCGGGTGCTCCAACGAGGACTAGTGGGGAGTGGTGACTCTCCGATACCTCGGCAAAACATCACCGCGTTCCTTTCTCTCTCTATTTACTTTGAGCACTTACTTTGAGCATTTACTTTGAGCAATTCAATACTTGTTTTTATTTCCCATAAGAATTGCTTGCTAGAGTAAGTTTGGAACTTAGGTTGAGAGGTTGTTGTGCATTAATTTGAGATAAACACTTTTCTAGGCACAAGGGGTTAATTGGGCTATCCGTAGGATTTGATTATTGCAAGAAATTTAGAATTAGCCCAATTCACCCCCCCCCTCTTGGGCATCTTGATCCTTTCAGTGTTGTCATTAAAAAATGGTTTCGCAAGGCAGAAATGTTAGAGAAATAAGTAGATCGTTTTGTTGAATTAACAAATATAAATGAAATAGGGATTATACACACCAAAGCATCTGCTGCCTTTGATTTTATGCTGAGGTAGCGAAGCATTGCCCACATTATGTAGAACCCGTATTCATTATTTCTCACCGGCTGGTCTAGGGTCTCCAATTGCATTGGTGCAACCTAGAATGGGACTTTCGTCCCACCGACCATTCCTACCTGGAAACTGTGCCACATTATAAAGTGTGAAAAGGGGGCAACATTAGAATATGCTATGTGTGATTCAAAAATAATATATTATTAGGTTCGCTTATGCATTAAGCACTTCGACTAGGGGATCGAGCAAGAAAGTGGCTTTTTCTTCGAGTCCCACACCTTGATTTGATTTCTTTTAATATCGACAACAATGAAGACAAAATGGTTGCCTGCAATCACAGAACTCTAGTTAACGAATAATCGTAACTACAAAAAACAAGAATAAAAATAAGAGTAGAGAACACGTACTCGTGGATGGCCATGGTTTGCACTCATTGGACCATAGTAGGCCCTCAAAGCTTCAGCTTCTGTGTTGTATTTTTTGTAACAATTACCTAGGTATTGATTGACTTGAGCATAGCAATCTTCCCAGCTCAGGTAGATCCGAGGCACCCGACCAACATGCACTACACACCATGCCATGGTTGCCTATACATTTAACCAAATTAGGTTGATAGTGCTATGTCATTCAAACATGTTGTAGACCAAGCAAGCTAAGTTTAGTGTATCGAGCAAAGTTGTAGACTATATTCAATATTCAAACTTTAATTTCCAACACAACTAAATCATGAATTTCAAACATCTAACTCATTTCAATGTATGTTTGAGCACTAGTATGTATTCAACCATGCTTCAAATAACCATAGTGTTTTAAGCTAATTTGTTCGCCATAGATCAAAGAACATTTGCTACTAAGGAAATTTAAAGTGTTTCTAACACGAAATCTAGAGAAAATGGGATAAGTAGGCTATTGTCATCCTCACGGCATTTCAACGAACACCTAAGGGGTAGTGCCAGACACACTCACCTGTGGGTGGGGCGGGTAGCAGCTCTCTGCGCGCTCCTGAGGGCCTCGGTCTTGGGAGATGCAGGCATGGCGGTGGGGACACGGCCTAGTCATGGAGTACCATAGACGTGGGTGGTGGTGGTGCTCCAACAGTGTCGAGGAAGAAGAGGGCGCTGGAGTGGCAGGTATTGCGTTGGGCGTTGAAGAAGAGGATGATGCGACGGCTGTGGACGGTGGCATGGGTGGCGGTGGAGCTCCGTGACGTGGAGGAAGACGACGGCGGGGTGTGACTGGAACGACAACGTTGATTAGTGGCAATCCGTTAAACACCTAAGGGGCGCAGTGTAGGGAGGCGCTCACCCTATCGGTTGGGGACGCTGCTGGTCATGAGGGGTCAGGGGTGGGGGACACCGGCATGGAGGACCATGGGGTGGTGGACGCCGGGGTGGAGGATGGCGTCACGCGTCTTCCTCGCTACTGTGGGCTGCATGGGGATGCACGGACATCGCGTGTGAAGAAGAGGGAGGGCGCTCGGGCCACGGATGGTGGCGCAGGGGTGGCGAACAGTGGCGGCAGGGGGTAGCGGTGCTCTGTCAGCTTGAGGAAGTGGATGGCGTGGGGGTTCAAATGACTTAGAAAAATTTCACCCCGCCGCCATCGGGCTATATACGTGTGGCACATCACTGCCATTACCAACGACAAATCGATAGTGATGATGTAGCTCACTGCCGATGCCAAAGGCCAAAACGGCAGTGATATGCAACTCTACTACCGGTTTGTTTAAAAGGTTAAAAACAAAAAAGAGAACCTATACTAACGAACTCCCTATCCTAGCATTGCGGTTAAGGCCGCGCACTCTCGACCCCACGACACGCGTTCGAATCCCATGTGAGCCAAACCTTTTTATTTTTTTATTTTATAATTTAATAGTGCATTAGAACATGAGAAAAACTAAAAGAACCTAAACCTAACAAACTCCATACACTACCGCAGCGGTTAAGGCCGCGCACCTCAACCCTGAGACCCATGTCGAATGCCAGGCGGTCCAAACTTTTTAGTTTTTTATTTTATAATTTAATAGTGCGTTAGAACAGGATAAAAAACAAAAAAACTAAACCTAACTAACTCCCTACACTACCGTAGCTGTTAAGGCCGTGCACTATCAACCCAAGACCCACGTTCAAAGTCCAGGTGGGCCAAACTTTTTTGTTTTTTATTTTCTAATTTAAATAGTGTGTTTAAACAGGATAAAAAAAGAAAAAAAATACATAAAACACTAACGAACTCCCTAGACTACCGTAGCGGTTAATGCCGCGCACTCTAGACCCTGAGACACACGCTCAAACGCGATGGCTCGGCACAATTTTTTTGATTTTGATTTTAAAAAATAAAGGTATCACTGTCGGCTTGTCAAATAAGGAAACCGACAGTTGATACTTGTCATCACTATCAGTTTTGGGCCCATCACTGCTAGTTTTGTGAAACCGAAAGTGATGATTATACTATAATCTTTTCCCTTTTTAAAATGAATAAATTCACACATTTATATTCCTATTGCACCTATGTCCAAATGGCTGAATGTTTTTTGCAAGCATGTACATCCAAATTATGGCCCCACACAAGATCTTAGTTTTTATGTTCAATCTCTTTATTTTATATTTTTCTTTCTGCTAGATGGGACAAAAGAGGCCCAATTACATGTTGGACAAACTAGAATTTTACATCCACCTCGACCAAAAATTGGTCCCTAGGGCCATGATACCTTGTGGAAAAGTTTGGCACCATTTGGATCATTTCAGAGGTAGGCTCAGTTCAACCTCTAATTAATTGGTGACGTCGCGCGAAAATTCAATTTAACAGCAGAAAGTACCAAACCATCTCAGAAAAATCCAAAACTTGGAGGTTCCTTCACCCATGGCATGTGCAAGCTTGAGAAAAAGTTTGAGACTAATACAACACCGGAATGCATATGAACCATACGAACCTTGGGAACCTAGGTGTTTAGTCATTGTAACATGAGACGTCTTCTATAGGTTTATGAGCAGGTATGTACCGCCTATGTCCAAATGGCTTCAAAAAAATTTTGCAAGCATGTACACCCAAATTATGCCCCACACAAGATCTTAGGTTTTTTATCATTTTCTTTATTATTATATTTTTCTTTGTGCTAAAAGGGACAAAAGAGGCTCAATTACATGTTGGCACACTAGAATTTTGCATCCACCCAACCAAAAATTGTTCCCTAGGGCATATAAGACCCCGTGGAAAATTTTGGCACCATTCCGGATCATTTTGGGGTAGGCTCAGTTGAACCTCTAATTAATCGGTGACGTCGCGCTGAAATTCAATTAAACAGCAGAAAGTATCAAACCATCTCAGAAAAATCCCAAACTTGGTGGTTCCTTCACCCATGGCACATGCAAGCCTGAGAAAAATTAAGACCAATACGACATCGGAATGCACATTAACCAAAGAAACCTTGGGAACCTAGATGTTTAGTATTGTAACATGAGATGATTTCTATAGGTTTGTAAAGCAGGTATGTACCGCCTATGTCCAAATGGATTCAAATATTTTTTTGCAAGCATGTACACCCAAATTATGGCCCCACACAAGATCTTAGGTTTTTTGATTATTTTCTTTATTATTATATTTTTTCTTTGTGCTAAAAGGGACAAAGAGGCCCAATTATATGTTGGGCACACTAGAATTTGCATCCACCTCGATCAAAAAATTGGTCTCTAGGGCACATAAGACCCCCGTAGATTTGACTCTAATGGATTGAAGGGACCGTGACGCCTAAGGGGGGGGTGAATTAGGCAACTTAAAAACTTCAACTCAAAACTATGGCCTCTTTTTCTAACTCAAGCAAAACCTACGCAATAGATGAACTATCTAAATGTGCAACTATGGTTTTTGCTAGTGAGTTGCTATCTCTACCGCAAAAACAAGTATGTAAACAATGTAAATGCGGAAGTTAAAGAGCAAGGTAGAGATATGCAAACTCCCGTCGACGACCGGTATTTTTACCGAGGGATCGAGAAAGCGCGCAAGCTTCCCCCTAGTCCTCATTGGAGCCCCTCACAAGGGCCAAGCTCCCGGTCGGATACTCCGTGGATAGCCTTGGGCCTTCCCCACGCGCAAGTGGGTCTCCGACGTGCCTTCCGACAAGTCTCTCCCGGATGCTCCCTGCCGTCTTTACTATCAAGCTTCCGGCTGAAAACATCACGGGCCTTGTTCCCTCCGGTACATGGTGGCGGCCACACCACACAACGTGGTTGGTGTGATCTCGCAAGACTTCAAGCCCCTCCGATGTACAACAATGGTGCTTGCAAGCACCGAGTGTAAGAGGTATGCAAACCTCACTAAACACTAGGCCTAAACCTAGAGCAAGTGCATAAGGGTGGTCTAATCAACCTAAGCACTTTGCAAAGCACCTACGCTAATCACCTGATGAATCACTAAGCACTATGAAGTAGATCACTAAAAATGGTGATCAACACATTGGTATGTTTCCTCAGCTCCACACTTTCCAAATGGCCGGTTGGGGGTCTATTTATAAGCCCCATGGAGAAAAGTAGCTGTTGGGGACGAATCCCGCTTTTCTGCTACTGACCGGACGCTGAAGTCGTCCTGACCGGACGCGTCTGGCCGTCCCGATCGTGAACCGCGAACCACTGATTGAATGCTGCCAGCATCCGGTCACCTGCCACCGGACACGTCCGGTCGTAGTTTCACGTTCTAGAACCTCTTTGTACTTGATTGGATGCTGCTTCCCTATGTCCGGTCAGTTTCGGCCTGCGTCTGGTCCAGTGTCTGGTCATCCCGACTGCAGAGCCACCAGTCCGCGTCCGGTCGTCCCGAGCCGAGCCACCGTCTAATGTCCGGTCACCAGTCTACCGAGCCACTGGTCCAGCGTCCGATCGTCTCGACTGCCAGACACCAGCGTCTGGTTCCAGCGTTCGGGTCGCCTCTACGAGCTCATTTCTTCATGATCTTGCGTACGGCTTGGTTCCTATCTTCATGCTTGGACTTTGCTTGATATCTTGGGTCTTTTCTTGTGCTCCTAAGTCTTGCTTAAGGTGTTGATCATCGATCATCATGCGCTTTCGTCCAAGTCACGTCTTGCATCCTATTGAACTACAAAATAAACACTTTGCAATCATTAGTCCAATTTGGTTGTGTTAGTCATCGAACACCAAAATCCAAAGTAAATGGGCCTAGGTCCTTTTCCTTACAATCTCCCCCTTTTTGGTGATTGATGACAACACGACCAAAGAAAGCA